>NC_056739.1:1660038143-1660135643 GCF_019279795.1 Protopterus annectens
TTATAATCACAATTTTGTGAAAAATTACAGTGGGACAAGTTTACTTAAAAGTGGATTAGATCCCTGGTTCATCTGTGTTCCTACCAAGAACACATTGCATTCATACCTGGTTCCTCATGGAAAGCTAGGCAGTAGGTGCATTTTCCACACTTACTACTGTCTAGAGGGCTGATGGCTGTCGTCGCTGAGCCTGTTTGCATGAAGGAAAGCGACTGATGTTAAATTTTCAATTTTTGGTAGTTAACCATGTCTGTGCTAAGCTAAGCATCATGCAAATGGGAAAGCCCAAAAAAAAAGCAAAAAAAAATAGAAAAGATAAAAAGTGCAACAAAGGTTAAACAATTAGAAAGCTCTGGATTTAAACCATAAGACTATTGCACCTACAAAACACAGTTATAGTAGGATATATCTCTTTGTCACAGACACAGCTTTGCAATGCCATTCAAATCATGTGCATGCAAGCAATTTACATTTCATATCTAGTATTAACAGTTCATACAGATGGACATCCTCAATTGGTTGTACATGTGTGGCTAACATATTTAGTACAATTAGTGATCACACAAGTACCTATGAATATGTTTGTATTAATGCAGCTGTATCTTCTTTTTGTATTCTGATCATTTCTCCCTTATCTCTGCTTTAGTGTCAGACATGCAGTCTGTAGTGCACTTTCCAACATTCTGCTTTGAAGGTGTGACAAAAATACTTAACAGTGAACAACAATTTTCATCAAAGGCAGGAGACTTGTGCTATTCTGTTATACATGTGTGTTGTTTTGCTTTATTGAAAAGTTTACTGCAGACCTACTGCAGAGAAGGGTCTCTAAATTGCTGTTGTGTTTTCCTCTACTCAAACTAATCATTAACAGTTGCAAGCCATTAGCATCTAACAATGCTGTAAAGATTACACAACTGCCACATGAAGTCAAAAGTTTGTTATTCAGCAATTCTAATGAGGTCACAGCTCATTTGCATCTTCACAGTGTTCAGGGGGCTGAATCTACACTACAAAAAGGTAACTGTGCAGCTAGAGAACTTGTTTCAGACAAAACCAAAGACTGGTATTTCTTTGAAGGTGATTTCTTTGCAGAGAAGCTCTTATTTTGCTAAGGTTCATAGGTTGGTGCTAGGCTATCGGCCCTAGGGCCTATACAAGCCTAGCCATAACAATTCCCTGGCTATTTCTTCTCACAATATTTACTTCCCTTGACCGCTGTCTAGCAGGGCAACTGATATGATCCATGGGATGAATTTCCTATCTCCCATCCAATCATCAAGGTTACTTTTAAAAAGGGCCATAGAGGCGCTCTGCTTGACATGTATGGGCAGTCTATTCCAGAGTCTGGGGAGTCTCGGGGTCAGGAACCTATTCCTCCAGCATGTTTTTTTCATTGTGATGACAAGGTTTAGATTCCTGGAGCATGTGGCTCTGAGGGATTGGGATTTCTTTAAGTGTAGCATGGCCAACAGCTCTGAGTTTGACATGGCCTTGTATGTTAAGCAGAGATTGCCTCTGAGTAGATGATATGCAATAGAATATAGCTGGAGGTTTTTAGATGGTCAGCATAGGGCATCTGCTTAAGGCCTATGGTTCTTTTAGTGAGGTATTTCTGTGGCCTTTCCAGTAGTTGCAGATGTCTTGAGAGGAACATATTAAACAGGATGTTGTTTTTTTATAATGGGTCTAATGAGGGATGAGTACATAGGGACAAGGACCTCCTTTTTTCTGGATGAAAAGTCCTTAGCAATGAGGTGTGCCACACAGAAGGATTTCCTGACTGCTGTGGTGATGTGGTTATCAAAGATGAGACCACTGTCCACCTGTGTCCCTAAGTCTATTATCACACTTTTGGTGCTTAGTGTACTGCTAGCTATGTGGTAATTCATGAGTACATGTTTTTCCCAAAGGGGATAACTATACATTTATTGGCATTGAGTTTGAGCTCATGGCTCTGGCACCAAGCATCTGTTTCTGTAAGGCCCTTTTGTAGAATATCCACATCATTTGGGGATTCAATAATGGCTCCCTGTTTGCAGTCATCTGAGAACTTTGTTAGTCAGAGTTCCTTAATGTTGGTCTATCCTTCATAGAAGTAGATGCCAAACAAGAGTGGTCCCATGACTGAACCCTGAGGTACTCCACTTGTCACTTGTCTGGAGCTGGATTTGGAGTTGGCTACTTTTACAGTGTGTGTTCTGTCAGTAAGCCAGTTGGCAACCCATCGAGTGGCATGGGGATTAATGCCCAGCTTTGTAAGTTTATCTATGACTTCTATTATTCAAGGACATTTTAGATTTTCTAAACATTTGCAAATTACTTCATCGCTGGCAGAAGCAGTCTTGGCAGACACTTACATATGTGAGATAGACAGGTTATACTTTCAACACAACTATGTCCTTACCATTTGCTTTTGCAATTTCATATGGTATTGAAGAGAAATGTAATAATATGTCTCAGGTGGTCCAGGGTAACTTCCACAGGAATAGTGGGTACAGTGAAATTTGACTGACATTCATAATTTGACTTCTTTACTGCTTAGCAATAATTGTCATCCTGTAGTCAATGATATAACTTTTCAGTCTTCACTATATGAATGTTGACGGAATGGGTGTTTTTACAGAACTTTACTTTTTTTCTTGGAGTGTGTGAGGGTGCAACCTACCATTCTCTTGTCCTAAATGAGACGTTTGTTTTGAGTGCTTTCCTATAGAAAATATGTCGACAGTCTGATAATTTTGAGAAAAACATATATACATTACTTATGTGGTATTCCTTGGTTTACACAAACTTTCATTTGTGCATGGGGGGAGCCACCTATCATTATGTTGCCTTAAATGAGAAGAACTTCAAGTGCTTTTCAGTTGAAAATGTGTTGAAAGCTTGATAACTTTGTTGAAAACATATACATTACTTATGTGGTATTCCTTGGTTTGTAGAAACCTCTGTTTGTGTGGGAAAGAGAGGTGTGGAGCAATCTAACATTCTGTTGTACTAAATGAATAGAAAGAACAAAACAAACTTTTGAAAAACAAACACTACTATCTTCAAAAGAAAGGGATAGCAATGGGCTCCCCGTGTGGTAGTAGTGTGGCTAATTTATTTGTAGCCTATTGGGAGAAGAACTTTTTGTTTAATTATCCATTATTTCAGGGTTGTTCTAAATTGTATACCCGATTTTTAGATGATGTTTTTATATTGATAAATGGAGGTGAGGAAGTTGCGATGGACCTTATTTCGTACATGAATGCCTCAACAGATTTTTTTAAATTTACACATCATTTTTCAACCTTTCAGATTGACTACCTTGATGTCCAACTAGTCAAAGACACTATTAATAACAGATTTTGCTCATCCATCTTTAGGAAATCAACTTACTGCAATTCATTTTTGCATTTTTCAAGTTGTCATCCGTGGAAGCAGAAGCGGTCCACTGTCAAGGGCCAGTTGGTTAGGGCCGCTCGTATGTGTAGCACAGACTTGGCCTTTGACAATGAGTGTTCTCTGCTCATGGACATGTTCTTGAATCGGGGGTATCCTGGGGCTTTGATTGAAGGCTTAATAGCAGAAGTGTCCTTTAAACGTATTAATGGCACTTATCAACCATTGTTGGTTAGCAACATACAGGTTCCCTCGAGTGTGGAGATTGATGATGTATCAGGTGGCCCTTTGTCACCGGTTACTGTTACTGATGTAAACATTAAGGTACCCAATTTCCCTATTAGTTTCATAACAACTTTTAATAAAAATTCAAGTAACCTGTGTTCAATTGTATGTAAAAATTGGTATTTTATTACCAGTTCCGGCTTACATGAAAGATTGGGTGTAGGCCCCTCTTTTACATTTAGGAGAGGTAGCAACCTTAAAGCCATGCTACAGAGAAATAATGTAGCTGATCCAATGGTTAGACAAAAAGGAACTACCACCTGCGGTTGTTGTAAATGGTGTAGATATCTTCGGGTAGGGAATTCATTTTCCATTGGTAACAGGAAGTATTTCATTAACCATAAGACTAACTGCAACACAAGATCCATTGTTTACATAGCACTTTGTGACTGTTGTCCTGCGTT
Source organism: Protopterus annectens (assembly GCF_019279795.1). NCBI lineage: Eukaryota > Metazoa > Chordata > Ceratodontiformes > Protopteridae > Protopterus > Protopterus annectens. Next base: position 1,660,042,214 of record NC_056739.1, read on the forward strand.
TTATGTTGGTAAAACGGACCGGCGATTTCGCGACCGTATTTACCAACATATATACGCTATCAAGAACAAGAAAAGTGACAATGCTCTTTCTAAACATATATTGAGCAATTGTGGACACAGTTTTCAATTTATGGCGATTGACAACATCAAGGTTGACATCAGAGATTGCCCCCAATCTTTAATTTTAGAAACTCGTGAGTTAGAATGGCAGCTCCAGTTAGATGCCTTCACCTACCCGGGCCTTAATGATAATTGCAATATCGCATCTGTTTTAAAATATAGGATCTATCTTAGATAACCTGGTTTTTATCACATTCAATGGATATATTCACATCTATTTTTTATTTTTTATTATTAGGTTTTAATTCCTATTTAAAGGGACTCGTTTTCTTAACATTTCTTAACATTTGTAAAAATAATTATATGTATGTTAGGATTGACCGGACAGGTAACCGCTATTTTTATCTAGCTGTTTAAATGTTGGTAGTGAAGTTAAATATTTATTTATCTATGTATTAAACTGTTGCTTGTTTTTTCGCTAGCAGCTGGTTGTTGAAAGTGTATTGTGCATTTACATTATTTTTATTATTATTATTTTTCTTAAACACATGACATTTTGTGGATGTTTAAGGAAGTGACATCAACAGGTGTCACTGGTTTAGTTTTTAAATTTGGTGAGCTTGCGCTCTTTCTGTTTGCTGATGAAGCTTCTGTGCATACGGAAGCGAAAACACTTTTTGATTGTTAACAAAATTGCATTACAGTTACGTGGCTAACTCTGTCTTTTTGGAGCACTTTTTGTTTTTCAAAAGGTTGTACTAAATGAGGTGTGTTTTGAGTGCTTTATGTTGACAAAGGGTACGCAGACTTGATTTTTTTGTGAACAAACATCTTACTTATGTGATAATAGTGCATTTTATCCTTCTCTGTTTAATGTGGCATAGGATTATGGCACCCAAGCCCCTTTAATGATGCTGAGAATGAGGTAATCATTCAATCTCTGAGGCAGCATGGAAACTTCCTGCTTGAGCAAGACTTGGGGGATATGGCTACTAGAAGAGATTTGGAACCAATTAGTCCCTAAGTAAAACTGGTCTGCTGTGACATCATGCCAATTATATGATTTCATCAACAAAGAGAAGGGTACCTGCAGTTGCCTGAGAACACCTCACTACAGCGGAGTGGTCAAGCTACCAAGCCACCACTGACACCAAATGAGTTCCTGTCCACTGTCAGAAATCCTGACAGCTCAGTGGACCCTGTGCACTGTGTACTTGATTTCAGTGATGATGTGGCTGGGAGGGCAGATTTATCTCAGTAGCAGATTCCAGATAAGTTTACATACGGCAACATTATATTGGCTTGTAGACTAAAACATAATTTGACTGCTACTGCTTATGATATATGTTTTTTTTCTATCTGTACCTATTGATAAGTCATAGTTATACAAGAGAGTTGTTCAGTAAACATGGGTGCGGGTGGCCAGAACAGACAAGTTTCAGTTAGAGCATATAAATGATTGTGTATTTACTGTCCTTGTGTTATTTCCATTGTGATGCTTAATTGCCTTCCTTTCAGTGCTTTATTTCTTCCAGGATCATCATTCCAGCAAAGTGTTGATAGATCTGCACATGGCAAGCAAATGTTTTTGCTTTTATTCTTACTAAGCTCACCTATCTATCTATCTATATATATATATATATAAAACTTGAATATGTGAAAAGTGTGTAATGAGTGTCTGTATTACTGAATCATCTGCAATTGTGTAAACAGTGTTAGTTTTCATTCAGATATTTTGGGTTAATAATTACAGGAGTAGAAATTTCATTCCTGTGTTTATTGCTTATTATCACAGGTGATCCTGACAGTGGAAGTGTGGGACTCCTACCACCTGATGATGGAGTATCATTATGCTCTGATGATGGTGGTGGCCAAACAGAGGCACAGGCAGGGGGTGCAGAGCTGGAATCCGACACTGAGGTAGTGACTCATACCCCCTGGATTTTCTTCAGACACAGTCAGTATTCCTATACATTCTCAATACACTGAGCCCTTATGTAGTGAACAGAATGAGGGTGACACAGTAGATCAGGGTAATGTGAATATTGTGGTTTCAGTGCCAGTTGACTCTGACCATAGCCTAAGTGTAAGTGAGGTGCCATGCAGGAGGGTTGGTACAGGTGCTTGGAGAAGGCCTGTTGTCCACCCTCCAGTTGTTCCTATTGTGTCATTATGTACCACTCAATGTATGTTTAGGACCATCGTGGAGTCACAGGCACATTCCACTAAGACCTCCAAGGACATGTTTAGGGTTCTAGATGAGGCATAAGTTGATGTACATGCCTGCATCCACTGTGTGACAGATTCAGTGGAGCAGATGAATGCGACAATGGACTGGGCATTGTCTGTGATGGAATGCCTGCCGGAAGTGGAACAGCATCCACATTGCCATAGGACCGCATCATCATCTTTTGTGAACCAATTTGGCCATGCTAAATCTCACTCCTGTAATGGCACTATTTCCACTACTCCATCAGTGGTTGAGGTGTTCACAACCAGAGATGGAAGGTCATGGGGTCATGGACCTCTGCATGGTCATGAGGAGATCATATCCAGCAGACATCCCTCACTTTCAGGTAGCACCACCATATCTTACTATGGACATGGACATGCCAGTGCACCTCCTGGCAGAGCTAGTTCTTATGGTTTAGGTGACAATGATGAACTGGTACCTCGACCATGCATGACTTACACCTGTCCAACATACCAGGATGTAGTGCTAGCACAGAACTTGGCTGTGTTCATGCAGACACTCATGCACACATTTCACATAGAGTGCAAATACAGCTACCCACACATAGGTTCATAAGTTTATAGGTAGGTACTAGGCTATCAGCCCTGGGGCCTGTATAAGCCTAGCCCAAAATTTTCCCTGGCTTTTGTCACCCAAGAAAGATTTTTCCTGTGCCTCTAACTAGCAGAGCCACAGAAGTGATCCCCTGGGTGAATTTCCTATTTCCCATTAAATTGTTGAGATTTTTTTTAAAGAGGGCTAACAAGGAGCTCTGCTTGACATGAATGGGTAGTCTGTTCCAGAGCATGGGAAGTCTCTGTGACAGGGATCTATCCCTCCAGCATGTTCTGTTTATTGTGGTGGCAAGATTAAGGTCCCCGGAGCTTGTGGCTCGGAGGGATTTGGGTTTCTTTAAGTGTAGCATGTCCAACAGATTTGGGTTTGACATGACTTTGTATGTTAGGCAGAGGTTGCCCCTGAGAAGGCGATAAGCGATGGAGTAGAGCTGTATTTTTTTTCAGACAGTCTGCATATGACATCTGTTTGAGGCTGGTAATTATCTTAGTGGGGTATTTCTGTGGCCTTTCTAGTTGCTGTAGATGTCTTGCAAGGTACATGCCAAACGGGTGTTGTACTCTATAATGGGTCTGATGAAGGATGAGTAGAGAGGAACAATGACCTCTTTTTTCTGGAGGTGAACCCCTTTGTGATGAGGTTTGCCACGTAGAAAGATTTCCTGACTACTGTGGTGATGTGATTATCAAAGGAGAGACTACTATCCACCTGTGTCCCAAGGCCATTTATCACACTTTTGGTGTTTATTAGGCTACCGCCTATGTGGTAGTTCATTGGTACAGTGTTTTTTCCCAAAGGGGATGACAATGCACATCTTGGCACTGAGCTTGAGGCCATGACTTTGACACCAAGCATCAGTCTCAGTGAGGCCCCTTTGTAGAATGTGCACATCATTAGGCGATTCTATTATAACACCTAGTTTGCAGTTGTCTGTGAACTTCATTAGCCAAAGACCTGCTGCATTAGCCTGGACTTCTGAGAAGTAGATGCTAAACAGAAGAGGACGCAGGACTGATCCCTGTGGTACTCCACTTATCACTGGTCTGAAGTTGGATTTGGAGTCAGCTACTTTCACTGTGTGGGTTCTGTCAATGAGCCAGTTGACCACCCATCTTGTGACATAGGGATTTATGCCCAGTGTAGTGAGTTTATCTATAATTCCAGAGTGGGGAATGGTGTCAAAAGCCTTGGTAAGGTCAAGATAGGCTGTGTGCACCACCTTACCCTCGTCCACGGCTTTGGTGACTGCTTCAAAGACATCATTCATGTTTAGGAGACATGACCTACCTTTTACAAACCCAAACTGAGGGGGGTACAGAGTTTGGAGGTTAACTATATCCTTGTTTATAAGTTCCAAGATGATACATTCCATGGCCTTGCAGACCAGGCTCATTAGGCTAATGGGGTGGTAGTTCCCATGGTGCATGGTGGCACCCCTTTGTGGAGTGGGATAACCATCACTGTGCACCATGTGAGGCTATGATTGAACATGGTACTTAGATGGGGTGCCAGTTCATTCTGTAGTTCATGCAGAATCCAGCCTAGGATGTTGTCAGGTCCCATGGATGCTGTGTTCTTGATTTTGGAGAGTGTGGCCTTTACTTGTCAGCCGTGATTACAGGGGCTTTGCATTCTTCCGGTATAGTGATGGGCCCTTTGGGGGGGGGGGGCAGGATTTTGGCAATATCACTTGGTTCTGTATATCTAGTGCCATTATGCTGTAGCTCAGAGCAGATATGAGTGTCACCATTGAGATTCTTGACATAGCCGTAGAATGTTTTGTGGTTGTCTTTAGAATCAGTGGCAATTTTATTTTTGTAACGAGCTTTGGAGGATTTTATGAGGGATCTCAGCTTCTTACTGAGGCTGACCAGGAAGTTCCTGCAATCAGGGGATTTTACTCTTTTTTGCAACAGTTTCTTCCTTCTGTTGTAGAGTTTGTTTTTGGCAGGGGACCACCAGATTAGCTTCCTATTTTTGGAGGACAGTGTCTTGGTTCTGTTGGGGATGGGATGATCCATGCACTTGTGTATGTGCTTATACAGTGCATTTGTATAGGATTCAGCAGTTGTACCTCTATTTTCCATCTGTATGGGTGTCGTGAAGCTTGACACTTCTGTCTTAAGAAGCATGAAGTTGGCTTTGGAGAAATTTTTTTACAGTAGTTTCCTTAATGGGGGGTGAGGGCAGGATATTGATGTCTAGGGTGATTAGCTTGTGGTTGGATCGGACCAGTGAGGAGATGACCTCTGGCATGGAACATCAGTTGTGCATATTGGTAATGATGAGGTCCAGGATATTGCTACCCCTGGTGGGGGTATGGACAAGCTGATCCAGGGCATTGGAATTTATAAATTCCAGAAAGTGTTGTGCAAATGCTTTAGTACATGAGTAGTTTTCCCAGTTGATGATGGGGTAGTTGAAACCACCCATTATTAGGGCATTGTGCTGTACCTTAATATTACCCAGTATATCAGGAAATGTAGAGTGTGCATCCTGGGGCATGGCAGGGATCTATAACAAGTTACAACCTGGATTGCAGTCTTGCTCAGTGTTAGCTGCACTTGGATAATTTCGGATCTATTATGTTGAGCATCTAGCCTGGAGGTGTAACTATCCTTAATGAATATGGACACGCCTTCTCCTTTAGTGTTTCAGACCAGGTTAGGTGGTCAAAAGGTGTGGTATGAGTTATAGCCTGGTAATGGAGGGGTGCTCTCTGGAACCTTGAACCAAGTCTCTGTCACTGAACAGATGTCGATGTTCTCCATTTTAAGGAGTGCCTCGAGTGAGTGCATTTTGAGATTTAGCTTTCTAGCATTGAGTAGCATTACCCGCAGAGTTTGCTTGCTTATACCTGCTATGGCGGTGAGTTTGTCATTTGAACCTTGCCTAAAAAAGGCACTATAGGGGTGGCAAGAGCCTTAGCCAGTATCCGGAATCCTAGGAGCGACAGGTGCAGGCCATCTCTGGCACAGCATTGTGGTCAGTCGATCATGTTGTCCCAAGCAGACAGACACTGAATCCTCTTAGAATGACACCAGAAGCTTAGCCAATTGTTGAAGTCAATCATTTTGTCCTTGTATTGTGGTATCATTCTAGATGATGGCAGGATGCTACTCAGGGCTAGAGTCATACCTGCCTGGGCTACATGATCCGAGAGCTCCTCCATGTCTCTTTTCATGTAGTCCAGGGAGGTACGTCTCAGTTTATTCACACCAACATGGACAATGACAGAGTCATAATTTGTACTTGTTGTGGAGTGACCTGAAAGCTTGCATTATGTGGTGGATCCTGGCACCCGACAGGCAGCTGACAGTAACTTTCTCCTTGATTAGCCTGGTGAGTGGGACATCAGTGTGCCTGACTATAGAGTCAACTATGACTAGTGTGTTGGGTACATTGTTTAGCCTTATGGGCTGAGGTTGAGTGGAACACTGATTTTGTGGACTGTGTGTCATTTAGGTAGTGTTGGGGGTGGTGGTTGCTTGTGTTTCAGCTTTGGAGGTCTCTGTTGTTTGGGCAGAGTTTTATCGAGAGCCTCCATGGATGTAGGTATGTGTTTTGTGTTACTATGTGTGAGTTTAGGTGGTGTAGATATTTATGGACTATATGTTGAGTGTGGTGTGGTGCAGATGTTTACCTTCTCCTCTTGACTGCCTAGTACAGTCTTGGTTGGAGAGAGCTTGGCTTCCAGTTTGGCTATATAAATGCATCTCTAACAGGTCATAGTGTTGAGTGGTAGAAGGAGAGGGTTGTCAGTGTACATGAGGCTATTGCTACATTGCCCCAAGATGCCCAGATTCATCAGGTGGACAGTGGAAAATACCAGGAGCTAATCCTTAGACATGCTTGGATAGGTACTTATTAATTTAAGTACTAAAAACTGCTTTCCTCTTAACAAGTGAGGAAAGTAGAGTGCTGCAGTAATTTGTAGATTATTTAGTGCTTGCAATGAGTTTTGAACAAGTGCTGAGCATAAGGAAACAGTTTTGAGTGCTAAAACTAGAAAACTGGCTAGTTCTAAGAGAAAATTAGAAGAGCAGGCTTTCTGGCACCGGGAATAGTTTAACCCTAGTTAAACGGTGCTGCGTGATGCACAAAAACGCAAACAGGGTTTTTAAACGAAAAGATGAAAGGGATAGAAATAGCCCAAAATGGCCAGTAAAGCTACATATTCTGAGCTGAAACCACTCCTCCAGTGACAGATAGGCTGCTCAAAGCTCACCACTCTCACTGATGAACAGAGTAGCTTCCTGCTATCTTAGTAAGGTCTGCGCAACACAGAAACAATAAAACAGACTAGAATTCAGCAAAATCTGAAAACTGGAATCTACTGGTTATAGAAATTGGTAAACAAGTAGAGAGACAGGATTTATTTTTCAAAAATTAAAACAGTTACAGTAAAACAAACACTTTTAAAATAGAAAAATAGCTATTGCACTTCAGTGTGTAGCCCTCACCAGTGCAACAGTTGAAAAACACTTAAAAACAATCGGTTAAAGTGCAGACAGTATCAGAATTAAAAAAACAGTTCAAATAAGTTGCAAAGTTAATAAAAAAAATTTCAGAATAGCGCGGCTAGCTAAGATAAGCAATAAAAAGCAAAATAGAGGTACTTAATCCATTCAAAGTCTCCCATTTCTCTCTCTCTGCTGCTATATAACTCTGCAGGACACCCAGGCAGGATCTTGCTGAGGTAATACAAGCCAAAAATCGAGCAAACACGGGTTTTTAAACACAAAGATGAAAGGGATAGAAATAACCCAAAATGGCCAATAAAACTACAGATTCTGAGCTGAAACTACTCCTCCAGCGACAGATAGGCTGCTCAAAGCTCATCACTCTCACTGATGAACAGAGAAGCTTCCTTCTATCTTAGTAAGGTCTGGGCAACACAGAAACTTCAAAACAGTCCCAGAATTCAGCAAAATCTGAAAACTGGACTTTACTGGTTATAGAAAATTGGGAAACGAGTAGAGAGATGGAATTTTTTGTTTGTTTATTTATTTATTTATTTATTTTTAATTAAAACAGATACAGTAAAACAAATACTTTTAAAGCAGAAAAATGGCTGCCACACGTGAGCTTGTAGCCTTCACTAGTTCAACAGTTGAAAAACACTATATAAAATGATCAGCTAAAATGCAGGCAGTATCAGAATTCAAAAAGTTCTGCTTACATAACATAACAGCTACATGAGGCATTAATGAGGGTTGCAGGTCATTCTGTCTCAGTGGTCATTTGCTATTATATAAATTTCTGCCTGCCTGTGTTTCTTACTCACACCCATTCAATACTTTGGTGTCAGCCTTGGCTTCCTGCTCCCTCCAACTCCCATCCTGTGCAAATGATGACAGCTGTATCATCACCATGTCTCTATCCTTTGATTCAGGGTTACACACGTACATTGTCTGATGCACAGAATGGATAGCTAACTGACTCCTTAGGATATTCATTGGTGATGTTATTAGGACATTTTTTCTGATTTATTACAGCATTTTAGTGTTGTGATTCCTATCTTGAAATCCTTGATATGGCCGCCACAACTATTCCATTTGTGAGAATGTAGTGATAAGTAGAATTTGGACTGATTTTTCTATAGTGGATATTTTAGATGCATGAGTCATGTTAACTGATAAACTGCATAAATATATATTACATAAATCAGTGATATTGCATATCAATGTCATTGCTGGAGAACACGCACATTCTATTTAGGTACATTTTCAAGTAACAGTATGCAGGTATCTGCCATTCATTCATATTCTTATACATTTATTTATCTTTTACAGGTTCAGCAGTTACCTTGATAGTCCTGCAGTTACACATTTTGTCATATGTGGCTGACTCTGTCTGATGCTAGCAGTTCAGAAGCATTACATAGGTAATTTTTTTATTTTTATTTTACTATGTAATTTTATTATTGAATATTATGAATTTCATATCATGCGTAAACAGTTATATAACTGTTTAGTTATTTTATATGTATTTTCATGATTTTAAATGGTTGTTGTGTTATGAGAATCTATGTCAGGATGAGTCTTTCAGTATCCATGAAATTAATATTGATGAGATCAAATTGGTGTATCACAGGATTGGATAATTTGAATTAATTAGTACTATTTAAAGGCTGTTAGTTTGAGAAATGGTGTTCTGAAGAAGTCTATGGAGGATAGATGAAAGCGCTTAACCTGACGTACTAATGAACAACAATTTTGGTATTTTCCGTCTCTTTCCTTGGAACCGGACACTCATTTTTCACCAGTTATATTGCATTTATTGACTGGCAACTGTAGGGTTTGACTGGTGTAGTACTATTTTGGCGTTGTTGGAGTGTCATGGATTCCTTGGATGAGCTGCCTTCTATGTTTTCCCCAGTCAGAAGAGATGAGGTGCACAAATTGCAATCGGAGGTCGCTATCATTAAAGGAGAATTAACGCGACTTATTGAAGTGATGAGCCAGGCTGATAAGCGGGTTGAAGGTTCCAATGTGCTCCTTATGTCATCACAGAGTGTTGGTAGCATCGGACCCTTTTCCAGTGGTCAAGGCTTTGGAGATGTAATGGTTACTGATGGAAGCGGACCCTCTCATAGGATTTTTGCCGAACCAAAGGCTGAAACAGAGGACCAAGTGAGAACCTCGGTTCTTCAGGGCAACAATTCAGAGGATGGCTTTCTGGTGTTAGGAGTGAAACCAAAACAAACAGTACCCAAAAAGACTTATTCTGTGGTGGCAGGTCAGTTTCATTCAAGTGCTGTTAACAAACTGCTTATTATTAATTCTGAGCCTGGTATCCCGGGTGTAGAACTTTGAAATTTGGATGCATTTTTGAAAGTAAAATACAGTTTTTCTTCTCCTAATGAAGTGCAGCTTGGTCACAATAAAGAAGGGAACAATACCAATTTTAAAACATTAAGAGACCTTATTCATGAATTTGGCCACAAACTGGGGACTATCAAGGCTTTACAGCTTGATAATATGTACCTACAAAAATGTATAGATTCAAAACTAGTACCGATGGGTTTGCAATTTTTCAAGCAACTCATAGGTGTGGATATGACTGAAAATGAAATTAATGAATGTAACAAAATGTTTGATGGTTTTGGGACACGTTTTATGGAATTTATTATTACTTGCAATGACAATAAAATGTGTAGATTAATGAAGGAAGTAGATGAATTGAATGAAAAAATTGTTAGTGATTTGTTGTTTTCACAGTGGGAAATTCGATGATGCAGAGAAAAGTAGTATTAAGATTTTTGACAGAAAATGTAAGAAACTGCAGAGGGATATGGAACAATACAGACTGGGGGTAGCCTATAAATGGAACACAAGTGAGAATTACAAAGGGAAGGATCAAGGTTTGGAAAGTAAGAATGTTAGCTACCAAAGGCAGAGTGAAGGTGGGAGCAATCAAAAACAACATTTTTTAGGGAAGCAACAGGGATGGAAGAAGGACCACAAGGGGGATTATCGGAAACACGAATATCAATGGGAACACGGCAATCAGAGAAAGAGAGGTGTACCATACCAAGGGGGGTGGATGGGAAACCAACAGCAAAAACAAACGTGGAACAAGAGATAGTGCAGTCCCATAGGTTTCAATTTACCCTTGGGGACTTCAGTATATTCAATTATACAACATATAAATTAGAGAAGGAACATTTCTTGTTATTTGCCAAAGGTATGAAATATGTACCCAATTGTGGATTTGACATAGTGGACAATATTGTTGAATTCAAGAAATTTTTGAGGAAACTAAATCTTGAACTATTTTTTCATAGTGAAAATAAATATGAAAATAAAAGCGACTTAAGGAAGAAAAGTCAGTTCACTCCCCCCATGCATAACACTCTAGTGGCATATGAGAAGGTGGTGACAGACGAATTGTACAGATATTGTGAAATAACTAAAAAGAAAAAATACAAATACAATTTAAGTAGAAAAGAACAAATAGTTTTTAATGAAATATGTGCTAATCACAATATGTGGATAATGACCCCCGACAAAGGAGGGGGAATTGTGTTATATGATGCAAATGAGTACGCACATAAAATGTATCAAATATTAAATAATTCCGGGAATTATGAAATCTCTTCTATAAACCAAATAAATATTGCCCATAGGAGAAGTAGCTTATACCTCGAGGAATACTTAATGGATAATAGAATAGACAAAGAAATGTATAAATTTTTAAAAGTAGAACATCCAGTATTGGCTACAATAGTGGGAATACCCAAGATTCATAAAAGTATGGAGGATCCCCCCATTTCGACCTATTATTTCAGGTAGTAAAAGTAAGACCTTTCCTTATGGAAAAGTAATAGACAGATGGCTAAAAAACATTTATAGCAAGGTCCCACACATTGTCAAAGATTCTTGGGAATTTTTGAGTGGGATAAAACCCCACCTGTGGAAAGATAGTGTCACATTTTTGACTATTGATGTGGTCGACCTATTTTCTTGTATATCAAGAGATGATGGAACAACTAGGTTTATTAACAGTATACAGAGGTATACACAATTGGAATGGGAGAAAGTTGTTTTACTGGAAGAATTTATGGGTATTGTGCTGGATAATAATTATATATATTATGAAGGTGAACATTACAGACAGACCCGAGTTGTTGCTATGGGGGCCCCGTGTGCCCCTATGTTTGCAAACCTTGTTCTGTTAGATTGGGAGGATGAACATATGTTCACCAATCAATGGTACCAGTTCATTAGTTGTTACATCAGATTTTTGGACGATATATTTATATTGTGGACTGGTACGGTATAGTATTATTTTTAGAATATCTCAACACTTCCAGCCCATACTTAAAATTTATCCACAAATGTGACAAAAGAGGTATATCATATCTTGATACATATATCTATACTACGAGTAAAGGTTTTAGGTCAAAGATATATAGAAAAGATACCTTTAGTAACACATACTTGGAATTTTCCAGTAATCATCCATGGAAGTAAAAGAAAAGTATAATTAAGGAGCAATGTATAAGAGCAGCCCGGATGACATCGGACTATTCGGAGATGGTTAAAAAAAGTGACCATATAGGAAACATGTTTGGAGAAAGGGGGTACCCCAATGAACTTGTTAGTGATGTTACAGGGTATGTTAAAAGAGAATGGGGGAAAAAGTACAAACCCTTATTGGGTGTGGATATGGAGACGAATGAAGAGACTACTAATAGCAATCAAAATAATAAGAAATACAACAGGGCCTGTATATTGGGGTTCAACCATTACGTAAACGAGGTCAAAAGTATTATACATAAAAATTGGAATATTTTGCGGTGTGATGAGGGGATGCATAATAAGTTGGGAACTGAACCCCTTTTTGTATACAAAACTGGAAAGAATTTAAAAAGAAAAATCCAAAATAGTGATAGAAATAACGATACAAATTCTGTAGGTACAAGCAAATGTGGACACTGTAACCAGTGTTGTGCCATATATGAGGAGCACACCCGTACTATAGACAATATCAACAAAACAACAGTAAGGTACAAAAGGGCAACTGTCAGACCCAGAGAAGCAAAGTGGCAAATATTACTAAAAGCAGCCACTTACCCCGTATTAAATGATTGTATTCCCATCAAACCCCTGTTAAGGGCCTAGAATGAGTAAGAAATAAGAAAAAAGTAATATTAATAGTAGGGTAGGTGTTGTTCTAAGTTGATTATACTCATCGAGCTACAAGTTTCCCACAGTTTTGTGTGTTCATTGTGAGACACAATTAATAGTTGTATTTTTAACATTTTTAAATTTTTATTTTTATTTTACTATGTAATTTTATTATTGAATATTATGAATTTCATATCATGCGTAAACAGTTATATAACTGTTTAGTTATTTTATATGTATTTTCATGATTTTAAATGGTTGTTGTGTTATGAGAATCCATGTCAGGATGAGTCATTCAGTATCCATGAAATTAATATTGATGAGATCAAATTGGTGTATCACAGGATTGGATAATTTGAATTAATTAGTACTATTTAAAGGCTGTTAGTTTGAGAAATGGTGTTCTGAAGAAGTCTATGGAGGATAGATGAAAGTGCTTAACCTGATGTGCTAATAAATAACAGTTTTGGTATTTTCCGTCTCTTTCCTTGGAACCGGACACTCATTTTTCACCAGTTATATCGCATTTATCGACTGGCAATTGTTGGGTTTGACCGGTGTAGTACTTTTTTGGTGCTATATAACTCTGCAGGACACCCAGGCAGGATCTTGCTGAGGTAATACAAGCCAAAAACTGAGCAAACACGGGTTTTTAAACACAAAGATGAAAGGGATAGAAATAACCCAAAATGGCCAATAAAACTACAGATTCTGAGCTGAAACTACTCCTCCAGCGACAGATAGGCTGCTCAAAGCTCATCACTCTCACTGATGAACAGAGAAGCTTCCTTCTATCTTAGTAAGGTCTGGGCAACACAGAAACTTCAAAACAGCCCCAGAATTCAGCAAAATCTGAAAACTGGACTTTACTGGTTATAGAAAGTTGGGAAACGAGTAGAGAGATGGGATTTTTTGTTTGTTTATTTATTTATTTATTTATTTTTAATTAAAACAGATACAGTAAAACAAATACTTTTAAAGCAGAAAAATGGCTGCCACATGTGAGCTTGTAGCCTTCACTAGTTCAACAGTTGAAAAACACTTATAAAATGATCAGCTAAAATTCAGACAGTATCAGAATTCAAAAAGTTCTGCTTACATAACATAACAGCTACATGAGGCATTACTGAGGGTTGCAGGTCATTCTGTCTCAGTGGTCACTTGATATTATATAAATTTCTGCCTGCCTGTGTTTCTTACTTACACTCGTTCAATACTTTGGTGTCAGCCTTGGCTTCCTGCTCCCTCCAACTCCCATCCTGTGCAAATGATGACAGCTGTATCATCACCATGTCTCTATCCTTTGATGTCTCTATCCTTTGATTCAGGGTTACATACGTACATTGTCTGATGCACAGGATGGATAGCTAACTGACTCCTTAGGATATTCATTGGTGATGTTATTAGGACATTTTTTCTGATTTATTACAGCATTTTAGTGTTGTGATTCCTATCTTGAAATCCTTGATATGGCCGCCACAACTATTCCATTTGTGAGAATGTAGTGATAAGTAGAATTTGGACTGATTTTTCTATAGTGGATATTTTAGATGCATGAGTCATGTTAACTGATAAACTGCATAAATATATATTACATAAATCAGTGATATCACATATCAATGTCATTGCTGGAGAACACGCACATTCTATTTAGGTACATTTTCAAGTAACAGTATGCCGGTATCTGCCATTCATTCATATTCTTATACATTTATTTATCTTTTACAGGTTCAGCAGTTGCCTTGATAGTCCTGCAGTTACACATTTTGTCATATGTGGCTGACTCTGTCTGATGCTACCAGTTCACAGCCATTACATAGGTAAGGAAAGGTTGTGAGTGTTGCCTGGCATCAATTTTACTGTATGTATGTGTATAGTATGAAAGGTGTACCCTTTAGGTGGTTTGCATGTATGTTATCTATTGCCTATTGGCTAGGTTGAGGGCATACTGTACATGCCTACATCTACCTACACCCATAGCAGATGGGGATTCCCACTCTGACTCCTCACTCACATGTGGATGTAGTGACCTTGCTAGTGGTGGTGGAATATTTTGTTCCTAGCCCTTAGTGTTCTTGTTGCAGCTGTTTTCACAGGATGATATTGTATAGGACAGCACAGGCTGTGATAATTTCAGAACAGTTATTAGGATAGTACTGCAAAAACCCCTCTGCTGTATCTACGCACAGAAACCATGACTATAGCAGCCCCAACACACTCTCTATTATATTTCTTGTTTGAGCATGTGCCTCATTATAGCATTGAGTGGGTTTGCATTTCTGATGGGTGTCATCAGCCATGGTTCAAAGGCATCCCCCAGTAAATGGTCTTGTGGCATATCACCCCTGCAAAATCTGTGTTAGTGCTGTGAATTTTGCCAGATATGGGAGACATGGTAACCACCAGGGTTGCCAGTAGACACATTCAGGATGATTCTCTTAGCATTACACATGACCTGGCAGTTAGTGGAGTGGAACTCCTTTCTGTTAATGTAGACCCTTCCATGTTCCCCGGGTGGTGCTTTTAACTCAATGTGCATGCAGTCTATGGCACCCAAGACTTCAGGAAAGTGTGCTATGGGGTAGAAATCCTGCATAGTTCTAGCTCTGTCCTCAGGGGTACAGTGGAAATATATATGGGCAACGACATGCTGTAACATAGCATTCAGGACAAACAAATTCAACTAAACCACAAATTAAACAAAAAATTGGATGCCACCAAGCATTCAGGAATTGGTATAGGATATTGGTCACTGATGCCTGTGACACACCCAGCTTGTCCTCTGTGGGACTCTGAAAGGCTTATGTAGCTAATATTCTAAGCAGTACACATACTTTGGTCTTCACAGGTATTGGTTTTCCTCAGTTTATCCTTGATCTCAGCTGAGGATGGCAGTGGTTGCAGAGTTCCTGGAGTGTGTATTTCTGCACCCTGTAGCGTTCTACTATTTCCACATCATGCAGACCATGAAAAGTTAAACCGGGCCTAAATATCTTTCCCTTCCTTGCCCAGGGTCTATCAGTAGCAGTGGCATAGACTTGAGCCTGTTGCACATACACATGCAGAAGACCAGCAGTAGCCCGTAACATTCTTTGTCTCCAGTGTAGTTTCTGTGGCTGTATTCCAATAGGTTTTGGAATACAAGGCAAAAGGCTACACTAATTGTGCATGATTGCTTTATAGCTTGTTAAATAGCTTCATCATCTTGGATTGATTGATTAGCATACAATTCAGCTATATATGCAGTAATTAGCATGCTGTGATGTTTGCCATGTTTGCGTGGCTCTACACAATCATGTGCAGCCACTTATTGAATACAAACTGATGTCCTATAGTGTGGGTGTCATGGCACAGTTTCAGTGAGCCATGTAGGGTTTATTGAATCCTGGCCATCATTTTAGCACAAAATAAGAAATAATTTTATCGAAAAATAATTATGCTTTGTGTATGATTATAGAGTTAATGTGTGAAACCAATGGAATTTGTCATGGTCACCATTTAATACAAAACAGGCTATTTACCAAATATATATTGGATACTGGATTTGGGAGTTTAAGCTCACAAGCAAAATTTAGATACAGAATTAAATAATGTTAAAAGGGATTTGATTTTGTGTGGGGATGGATTTCCACTGTGTTTTAATCAATAAAGATACTACTACAAGTAAAGAAGCAATGATTATCCTCCAACATACAATATAGATACCATGCATAACAAGAGCCACTGAACTCAGACTCAATAAATGTTTTAAAAAACTGTGTTAGTTTGTTGAAATTGAAGGTCATAAATGATTTGAAAGACTCCACTTCTTAATAATGTACTCTTTATAGTTTCCTCCGTATTTGTATGTTTTTCAAAACAAATATATATTGATCCATTATATATCTGAGTACAAGAGTTCATACCTTTTGAATAAAATCATATTCACTGTCATATCACAGTGCCCTAATGTTTATATTTAGTGACACAAAAATGTTTGTAGCAAATAAAATCCCTGCAGTTTTAACTAACCTAAATTATTGTAAAGACAGATTAAATAAAGTGATAGCTAATGTCTTATCAGAAACAGCCCCACCACTCAAGGCAAGAGCTGAAGTAAGAAGAGTCTGTGTGCACAGTGTGGGAATTTACGATTCAGAGATGCATTAGGTGCAATGAGAAAAGACCTGTTTACTGACTAATCTTGTTGTTAACTGCCATAAATATAGATTAGCATACTCCTACAGTAGTTAACACTGCCAGCCCATGAATCACATTAGCGTAGGCACCCCATTCACTCTCCCATACATGCATACACTGTACAAAGTACACTTATACATCTATAATATACCTCTTATTTGTCCCTCGGTTGACAGACTGTCCTCAATATCTCATCTTGCATTTTCCTCTTAAATCACAGATGACTAAACTCAAGTTGTTAATGCCAGATACTAGAATTTCAGACCCAATATCCTTCAGCAACTGCTTGTTAATGCAAAAGCTGTAATTCTAGAGATTGTCTTAAGTTTGTAAGAATAATAACTGAAAGCTTGCCCTGACGGCATGTCTGTGGTTGACAGATAAGCTTAAATGTGCCCTATTCCTCTCCCTTATAACTTGTGAACCATTGCAGGCATTAAATAATCCCTGCTATCCTCATTATATGTATAAAAAAATCCTCACTGATCTAACTTGTCAGTTAGTGCAGTGGATAAGTCGTGCTGTTTCCTGTGTCAGGGATGAAAAGTTCAAAACCTTTCCCCTTCTTTTTTAATATAATTGTTTTTTTTAAGTTGGGTTTAGTTTTTATCCACGTTAGTCCTGGTGTCTAGTAGAGGTGCAGAGGACTAATATACTTTGCGGGATATAGGAAGATGTAGGGTTTGAATTCTTTTTGGTGACTTTAAGCCAAGCTATTTAAAGAAGCTCTGATGCCTTGTGTCCCCCTGGCCCACATAATAATAATAAAGTAGTATCTGTGGTGGTAAAGTTGACTATTCAACTATGTAATAATAAAGTAGTATCCCTCATGGCTTGTGTCCCTCAATGCCAATGCATTAAAAATTTATTTATGTATTCATTTATTTTTGTATTTATCTTTCTTGACGTAGAAAGTCCAACTGGAATAGATTCCTTTTTTCAGTGAAAGCTTGGGGTAAAAAGCTAAAGTATCAGATAAATAGACAATGTAAAGCATATTTTCATTTTCCACATTGTATGTAATATTTTAATCTTGCTTACATATTAATTTTTGGGGTCTACTTTACATGGTCAACTCTTCAGAAAGCCGACTTTCATATGGCCGGGACCATATGATTGACTTTCGAAAAGCCGACCATGTAAAATAAACACATATACACCAAACACTTACCTGTCAACTGTTAGCAGGGGGGCAACCCCCCCTACACCCCTTGTGGGGGGCTCCACCCCCCGTAACTTAAATATACCAACTCTGAGATCGCACTACAGTGCAGAAGAGGAAATTTTCCCATTCTGCACTGTACGGTGATAGCAGTTCCCCATGGTTGGCTTTTTGAATGTTGATCATATGGTCTCGGCCATATGAAAGGCAACTTTCTGAAAAGTCGACCATGTGAAGGGGACCCTAATTTTTGCACACGTAATTAGCTGTAACACATGATTAATGCAGATCTTGCACCATACAATTTGTGACTACAGAAAGAAGAGAAATTAAACTGTGGCTTTGTATAAGGTTGTAGCAGACAGAAATACAAAGAAAAACATGGGAAGACAAAATTGACACTTGGTTAAAACTGGTGAGTCATGGTATGATGAGGGAGAAAAGAGATTAAGTAGGAGTAGGTAGTTAAGAAATATAATCAGTTAGATGTTTACAATAGTTGATAGAAGGGAAAATGTAATAACCAAAAATTGCAGGAACGGAAGCAATATAAACCAATAACCACTACAGAACTTCAGAATGGCTAGAAAGAAAGAAAACTTCACATAATTTTCTCAAGTATTTAAAATAGATGACTTTTAAGAAATGATTTAGCTCTTTAATCTACAGTAGACTTCTTAAAAATACACATGTGAAGAATTCACTTCATTATATACCATCACTTTTCAAAATACAAGAAACCATAGGCTAATAAAATTACATAATTTCCTGCTCATTAGTTAAAACACATTTAATACTTCTCCATTTTTTCCATAAAACTACCAAGATCTTATGTACACCAAGTCATTTTAACAATCAAATCCATATATACATTTATATATATATATATATATATATATATATATATATATATATATATATATATATATATATATATATTAATATATGTAAAGTTTATTTAAACAAATAAAATTGTCTTATAGAACTCATTCAAAGCAAAACAAAACAGTCTACTGGATGAGTTCACCAACCCCATAGCTTGCAAACCAGGTCTTATTTATTTTTTTCTTACTTTTTAATAACCTACAAATGGGTTGTAACTAACATATTATAACTTGGCTCCTCCTAGTTTTAGAAATGGAACTAAGAACAGTTTCTTATTTAGTCCCAAAACCATACCTGCATTTAAACGCAGTTGCCATATCAGCTCATGGTATTCAAGTCAGGTTTCTCATTGTCACCCTATTACAGAAGACAAACTTTGTGCAGTTACTCAGATTTGAACATCCCGCTTCACATTCTTTCAAATGCCTGTTTAGGGTATTGGTTTCAGCCTGCTTATTGATTTTTTTAAATATTTTTTGTATGTCGTTATCTTAAGATGTCATTCAGTTTTCTCCAGATAATATCTACAGTAGGTTAAGTATACAACACCTTTGGATACACAATTGAAATTCTTTCATCCGTTTCACTGGGGTACTTTAACTTTTACTGGGTAATTGTAACTCCATGCAGTCAGCCATATGTTTGCATTGGCTACATGTTCCCGATTTATAAGTACCCACCTTTCTTTGGGTAGTTACCCTATTAACTTTATTTAATGCACTTTCAAAAATATCTTTCATGTTTATTACTCTTCTATAACTAATTAGTGGGGGTTTAGAGAAAATATCTAATCTATTAGGCATCTTGTAAAACATTTTCCAACATTTCTGATTAATTTTTTGTATCTCTCTTGTATCATTATTGTATTTCAGGAGAAATGCACTATGGAAATGTTCTAGTGAGTCTAATGTCTGATCCTCTAATGGTCTTGTCCTGTTTTGTTTACTTTGGCCATCATCTTTGCTTTCATGTGACCCATCTAACATAACTACATTATTAAAACCCAAAAAGGGAATGTACTTTATACCCCAACCGGCCAAGATTTCTTCCATTATTGCTTTCACTAGTGGTTCTGGGTAGGCCCATCCAAGAAAAAGACCAACAACAAAATTTAATTAATCTTTTACGTCTTCTAAATCTGAGTCATATGAGCCACCTGGAGCATTTGCCCTTTTACAGTGCTTTTCTTCAGATGGAAGGGACAGTTGCTATTAAAATGTAAGTTGTTGTTATTTGTCTTTTTGGCTTTTCCCAGTTTGGGGTCAACACAGCATTAATCCGGTCCGCTAATGATTGGCAGTCGATTTGTATGGTGCTGAGTTGCCAGCCCAATGCCCAACCTTCAGCGAAGGCACGCCCATTCACACATGTCTTTCGGAGGCCACTCGACCTTGGGGAGGACATGCAGACTCCACACAGAAGGCACTCCAGCCGAGAATCGAACAGGAGAACCTCTTGCTGTGAAGCAACAATGCTACCACTGTACCACTGCGGCATTTGAGTTTGTAAAGTATTTTTTCCTATACAACTCTGACTTATAGTTATTGCTCTCATTATCCTTAATTAGTTTCACAATTAAATAGCTGATTTAACCCTCTTCAAGAGAAACCTTGATGAATGGATGGGAAACAGAAAGTTTACCCCAGAGATCACTTCATTGGCTCTGCTGGACAGAGGCACAGGGAAATAATCTAAGGGGGTGGCAAAAGCCAACACATTCTGGCTAGGCTTATAAATGCCTTTGGGCAGATAGCCTAGTACCTACCTATGAACTTATTTGCTGTTTGTCTGTATGGTATGTAAACTTAAAAAGTCTGTAATGGTGTTAATGTATAGGATAAATTTATCTAACTGGTCCCTCAACACTTTCCAAATAATAAAGATATCTTCCAGAAATCAAAAATAATAGACCATCATATCAAAGTAGGGTGAGTTAAAGACATCATAGTTTTGCTTCCAGTGTAGCAATACTAAATTGCCAGAAAGATGGGCACAGGCAGCACCCATCACTACCCAACTAGTTTATTTATAGTACTTATCCTCAGAAAAAAAACATAGTTATTGCCCAAGATTAACTCCAAAAACTCCATAACAAACCTGAGTTCATTATTGTTTAAATGACCATAATTAATTATAATGTTAGTGCAGCATTCCAGACCTACTGTGTGGGGTATAACTGAAAACAAGTCCTGAACATCTATAGTCACCAGTATAGACTGTGACTGATAACTGTCATTGACTATTTTACTCAAGAAGTCTCAGGAATCTATTAATATGATTGTCTCTACTTAAGACATGTTTTAGTTTTCCATCAACAACTACTGCCATAGCGTAGGTCTTAGATCTGGTTGCCACAACTATTGGTTGGAGGAGTGGGTCTTTGACATCCTTATGGATTTCGGGTATACCATATATGGAAGGAATCAGGGGTTTAACGTTGTAAAGAACTTCATATAAGTTTTTATCAATTATGCCCTGTTGAAAATTGTCTTCCAGGCCTAAGCAGTAAGTATTCCATTTTTTGAGACTTGGGTATACCTTTATTCACCATTTAAAACCTGTAACATTTGGTTGTGTAAATCCAAATGTCCATAATAACCACCCCCTCTGCTCTTGTCAGGCTTCATGATTGTCTTGAAGTACAATAATGATACCAGAGAGATACAAAAAAAAATTCAGAAAAATTGGGAAGTTTTTTCCAAGATGCCTAATATTATAGAAGATAGGTTTCCTAATCAATAGACAAGCACAGAATAATGCTAAAAGAATATTACTTTTCCTATATTTTACAGATAATCTTTGAAAGGAATTGCTGGCTATAAGTCTAAATATTGCAAAGGCAATGGATTCGTTCAGCCAAAATTGTCTATTTAAATGTTTGGGAACATATACATTTCATACTGATCACATAAAATTATTAAACATGCTGTATAAACATTTACAAATATATACTAGAATATGATTTTTACATAATCAGTAAAATAAGGAAATTAACTAAACTGGGTTGTCCTCTTTTTCCTCTCAAGTATCAGTTTCGTTGAAAAGTCAAACACAGTTTTAATAATCCAGAAGTTAGACCTGTCCTTAGGGGAAAAAGATTATAACTGTAACTGGATTTGTAAATATTTTAAATAATCCAACGGGCGGCACAGTGGTGCAGCAGTTAGTGTTGTCACTTCATAGCAAGAGATTCTCTGGTTCAATTCTTGGCTGGGGTGCCCTCTCTACAGAGTATGCGTGTCCTCCCAATGTTTGCATGGGTTTCCTCCACATGCTCTGGCTTCCTCCTACATTCAAAAGACATGCATCTGGACCATTTCTCCCAGGACCTCCAATGAAAATGAGCTCTCTCCCAGTCAGACTTTCCTTGTAAACAAATGTTAAATAAGTAAATAATCAGGTATTCCTGGAAAACAATTTGCAATCTGTAAAAGAATTAACTATATCAATGGTATTAAAAAAAATAATAAACTCATCATATAATTGGATTACGTTACTTTTACTTTTGAAGACAAATTCAACCTGATAAAATTATACTTTTTATCAGCCAAATGTATATGAGAGTCACCAACATTAGAGTTTTAACACTGTAGATTAAACAATTAATGCATTACATAAAACATAATATCATCATGCATTATTCAATATGCACATATGTCCTGTACAAAAATTACAGGTTTATATTATGTTGTCGAACTGTAAAAAGATCGACAACATAAATATCGATCACTATATGTCAAAAGCTGGCAATATCGAAAGCTGGAAATAGCAAAAATTGGATTGTCGAAAAGTATTAGTTGGCCGCAGTGAATCTGGTGACATAGCACATCACTACGACGTGTGTAAATGACATTCAGTAAATAGAAAAAGGACAACAGTGGTGTACATGTATGTATTAAAGTAAAAGTGTACCGTAAAAAAGTTTACTGAAAATGCCAGACTTGCCCTTTCTTCACTCTAGTGTGATCTCGGAGTCGGTGTATATATATATTGGGGGGGTGCATCCCCCCCAATAGCATGTTTGATGGTTACGTCATTAGGTATTTATAAGTATTTGTTGTATCGATGTACATATTATTTATAATAAAGTGTTAGATTAATATAGTGTTGCAATTTAGTATGTTATGCTGTGTTATTTTACATTGATTTATTTAGTAAATTAAATTGGGAATGGTGTTTTTCTGTATTGATTAGTGTGTAGAGTTAAAGTGGTTTGTAGGGTTATTTATATACTTTCTGTTGTGGTGTAGTATACTGGACTTGATGTTGCCCGACCACGACTGTTCAGTATTATTTTATTCAACATTTTTAGTTTTTGATGTTTTTCTTCATAGTTTAGTATTAAGCTAACTGCCCTTGCGAGCCATTTTAAGCCTAGACAATTATCCCTTGTGAGACTCAAACCCTGCACCTTGTGTTTGTAAGGCAAACACCTTAGCCATTAAGCCACCCTCCCAACCCACAAAAAGTGGACCGAGCTGGATTAGAACCCTGGCCTACATGTGTTCTGACCATGAACTCATTGTACTTAAACCTGTTGCCACAGGGAAGGTTTTGGTGTCGATGTTTATGTTTTTGATGTTTTCAACATTCGGTAACGTAATATAGACCCAAAAATCAATAACCTAATAGCAGATCATATTACACAAGAAAATAACAGTCCAAGAACAACACACATTCAAAGGAATATAAAAATAACTACCATACCCTTACTTAAAAAAGGGAAATCTGGATAGTTATTCACCTTTCCTATAAACATTAGAGCTGTTGCAAATCATAACATATGAATAGGAGCATCTGGAGTGTTTCTCCACGGGCCACCACTGAAAACTGGCTTCATTCCAAGTCGGACTTTCCTGGTAAACAATGTTAAACAAAAATACATAAAATAAAAAATAACACATGGTCTGAGAATTTCATACACTCACTGGAATCTGGTATGCAAATTAATATTCTAAACTTAGTGACAACTTATATACGAATAAATATCACTTGTACTGACCTCAAAGCTGTTTCCCTGTATTGCAATCAAATTGGGACCAATTGCTGATCCAGTACAGAATGGTTAGAACATATTTAAGCAATTATATTCATCCCAGGTCTATATTTCTGTTTGACTAAAGACTCAAGACTGTGAAATATCTTCAGGAAATAATGGATCCATCTCAAATTACCTTGTTTACAATGTTTGAAAATTCTAGCCAGTAAGATTGAAATTATCAGAGGTATCTGATATGTCATCAAGTGATATACTTTTGGACCAAAATACTCTGGAATACCTAATAAGCAAAAAATGGAGATCCTCCCTATGGGGCAATGAGATACTAGTTACCCATTTAATCCTAATTGTAATCCAATGGCACAATAGGTGAATAGCATTGCATTCACAAATTTTATGAAGATAACTGTCTTGTATATTTCCATATTTTCAGCATTCTCTGGTCCTATCCTGTCTGTGAGATCTGAAGAAATCAGTGAATCTGTTTTATAAGGTTGAATTGTGACAGAAATCTGAGTCTTTCCTTAAAATAACAAAGTGTTTTTCTCCATTCCATAGCTGCAAATGAAACAAATGTCTAAGACATTGCCACTTACAGCACACTTGCATAATAGAAACTAGTGTCAATAACAAGAGATTATAGTTGCTTCAGATTGGGTTTATTGCTTTCCCCCGAGCCATGTTCTGTATTACCTTTTTCTAGAAGAATGTCTAACTACAAGATCTGCTTAATACATGTAGATTTCTTACTGAAAGAAAGAGAATCTAGATATATTGCCACCAAGAATTTCCTTAATGTTTGGATTCTTCATCTTTAAGGCCTACAATGGATAAAATGATGAAGTTGTGCCATTATTAAAGGAGACGGAAACTATTCCCTTATCAGTTTGGGTATTCCACACTAACATTTTGTCATCAATTTTAACCTTCCTTCTGACCCATATTGTTGAACATATCCAAGTTAGGGAAGCTTTATGCTTGTTGATATCATTAAAGATACAAACGTTTTCAACCAAGTTCTCATGACAACCCCCCATTCTCGATCCTAAACTTTGTTAGAGGTAATGTGAATCCTGTGTGCAGTTGTAAAAACAAATCTAATTAAGTTCTGTATCAATCTAATATAGCTTGCCTATACTTCTGGCTCCACATATTGTCTACCAGTTGAAACAACACCTTATGCCATATGTCAAGAAACCACAGACAGCCCTCTCTTAGTGACTTATGCCTTTTTCCCCTTGAAATTTATGGTCTCTTTCTGGGCCAAAGATAATCACACGCTTTTTTTGTATTATAAGAACACATTTGGATTTAGTCAGATGAGATAAAAGTCTTATGACAAACAATTTTGGCAAAAAGAGAATTTTGACTACTTGTATCTTTGACAAAATTTGTGAGGTATTGCTGTTTCCAATGGGTATTCTGGGAAATCATTTGCTAAAGCAATGGTTTAATATTTAAGTTTAGGATTTGTTCTGGAGAGGTTGAAATATGAATCATTATATAAACAACTGTGTATAATGTGGGATGGCGATCATGCCACCAGCCCAGATCAGATATATTACATTCTGAAAAGAGAAAGATAGATGAGGTTGCTACATTAATTTGCAACCATAACCATTTTGAAAAGATCTTGGCTCTGTCCAATATCTTAGTAAGAGAAAATGGGGCTACAAGACTATTGAAAAGCCAGAAAGGATGATACTCAGAGTATTGTCTCTAGATCTATGGCCTTGGTACAAACTGTATGCTATACAGTCAGTAGTACTAGGATCATACAACAAAGAACCACATCAGTAACAGATATTTAATGGCATCTTTATTCATTCCTGATGGATGAGCAATCTTGTTTTGTCAACATCCAGCAATTATTACAGTATTTAAATGTTTATACAGTGGGAGGTGTAAGGTCTTCTGAGACGCAACTGAGATAGTGGTTGATGAAGAGTCCTTTTCACCTGCTTTGCATATCCAGTAAGACCTGGTGTCCTTTTCACCTATTTCACATAACAAATAGGATTCAGTGTTCACCAAGCAAACAAGTCATCCTTACAATGTAACCTCTGTTCTGAAACAAAATTATTTTTGTGTGAAGTATGATTCATACTTAAAAGTATAAAAACCTTAAAATTTCCTTTCATAAAAAATAAACATTTAAAAATCCAATAAATAACATCTCAAAACATTTATAATCACCTTTGCCCTAGAAGCTTTTCAGGTCTATCATTTTAGTCAAACAGTATCATCTGTATAATTATCCATCTTAAACTCTTCTTTAGGTTAAGTGCTTCAAGGTCACTTTACTATACATTAAATGTGCTCAGCGAATGCAGTGTCTGCTTTTAAGTAGCTCATTAGCTTGATGCTAACAACATTTATATATACTACAATGGCTGTGCTCACTATTCAGGGGCTCGTATACAGAGAAACTTATGCTACCATTTAAAAACATGTATTACATGCAGATCAAACATAATGTGATGGTTTCAACAATATGACTTGTGGTGTACCTTCTTCAAAGCTAGAGCACTGTTTATGGAGCAACTAAAACTGAGTTCTGGTGCTGTGGATGCCTTCAAACACACCTGCCATTTGAGTTACTTTATTCAAGAGCAGCATTTTTATTGCACTCACATGGCCACATTTCTAGTTTTTTCAGTAATTTGGAAAATAAATCCTTGGTGGTCTTAGTGGCCATGGCTCTGTTTAGCAAGAATGTTTTTGAAATCTTTGAGCCTGATGTCTGAGAGATGGTAGCTATTCTTATTTTAAACTTGTTATCAGTTTTGCCAATGTATCAGTGTCACAGTCTTATTTGACCTTAACCAGAATTCCCTTTCTCATTACAGAGCAGTCAGAATAGTCAGAATTACACATGCAAGCACAAAAGCTGTGGTTGGGGAGGACCAAAGCCACTTGTGGTGCAGTCTGAACCATTATCATCTTTATACTTTGTCTCTAGCCAGGCTGTAATGCTCTTTGTTTTTTTAAAAACAAAAGTAGGACCAGTGCCACATACTTTCACTAACTGTTTGTTACTCCAGATAATCACCCAGTTTTCTGTGACCAGTCTGCATATTTCCTTGTAGTCTTTTGTGAAAGTTAAAGCAAGATTTACTTTTTTTTTTCACTTTTGTGTCTTGTACAAGTTACAGAATTGTCCCAAAATTCTCTCTGGGGATTCCTGCCAGTTTAATTTCTACAAGTCTTTTTGTTTCTAATACCATGACAGGAATGGTCCTCATTCCTAAGTCAGGTCATGATTAAAGTTTATGAAATTAGTATTGTTTCAGTCTTTGATGTTAACCAAAAGTGTTCTTTGTAGCACCCATGGTGTGCCCATAACTGACTCCTTCTGTAATTCATATACAATTACATGTATCGGTACCATATCTGGGTATCCTTCTTCCACACTGCTCTCATTTCTGCCTTCAAATGCTGGTATTTTTTTTTTGCTTTGTATCGCTGTCTTTAAGTTAAACACTGTAATCACTGGGTACATCAGTAGCAATAATCAATGATAATCTTTACATGTTTTCATGGACTAGTAAATCTGATTTTCACACATCTGTTTTTTTGAACTGTTGGTAATGGGTGATACCATGTGTTTTAAACTCCATCATTCTCTATAATGCTTTGCGGTTCCTGTTGCCAATGCTTCTCAGCTATTTCAGTTTTGTAATGTTTACACAATCTCCATTCCAACAGTCTTGCCATATTATTATGCCTTTCACTATACTGGCCTTCTGCATGATTATATCACACCCAGCAACAAGATGTGTGACTGTTTCCAGTTCTATTTTACAGAACCTGTTTCTCCCATATGTCCAATGAACTTCATAAACCTACATGTACATAGTCTACTATTCTGGGCTGCCATTATTAACCTTTCGTCTTTTGGTTTGAACTCCCCTCTCCTTAACAATTCTTGCATCAAATCCAGATCAACGCTTTTCCTGGTTTGGGGTCGCCACAGGGAACTCCAGTCTGCTAATGATTGGCAGTCGATTTTTATGGTGTTGAGGTGCCAGCCCGACACCCAACCTTCAACGAAGGCACGCCCATTCATGCATGTATTGCGAATGCCACTCGACTGCAGGGAGGACATGCAGACTCCACACAGAAGGTGCTCCAGCCGAGAATCGAACGGGAGAACTTCTTGCTGTGAGGCAATAATGCTACCACTGCACCACCGCGGCTTGTTCCAGAAGATCTCTGTACTTGCCACAATATTTATGTCTTTTCCACATTTCTTTCCTTATATGATCCTCCTCCTTATATTCTTTTCTTTGTTTTTTTTTTTTTTTTTTTTTTGTCACATTCATTTGCTACCTAATTCTTGTCTACTTCTGGTTTGATTTCCTTTCCTACTTGACACCAATATGCTTCTACTATTAAGCAGGGAATTCAGCTTAGACTTTTTGGCTTCATGTTGTAAAACTTTCACTAAGTTTGGATCTTGTGAGGTCAGCAGATATGTATGCAGTCCCACAACTGCAGATCTATACATGTAATCAATTTGGAGAAGGCCCATACCTCCTTCAGAACAAGGAATATAAAATCTTGATATATACTGATTTTTATATATAATTTGATAAGCATGAAGCATTTTTTTTTATTTTCCTTTCCAACTGATCTAGTATCTTTTGGGTCCAATCAGTGACCCCAAAACTGTAAGCTAGAATAAGAAGATCAAACTGGTTTATAGCCTGGAGCTTGTCCTAGATGTCAGGGCTGTTTTAAATATTAATTTTATGTTTCTAAAGAACTCAGTACTGAGTTTTGTCTGCATTTGTTCATGTTTTATTGCTGATCCTTCATCAGTTCCCAAATAATTAAATCACTCCCTCTTGCTCAAGTTCCATTATATCACATTCTTGCCCCAGACTGATATTTTCTTGGTGATGCAGTTTTCCTGCCTTAAATTATGCTTTTGTATATTTGTTAAGACCAAATGACATTCTTATACCATCTGAGAAAGTTTTAACCACTTAACAGTTTCACTTTCAGTTTCTCATCTGATGATCTATACAGTTCTAAGTCAGCACAAAAAAATGGATTAGAAGTCTTTAAGGCTTGTTATCTTCTGGGAGCTAAATTGAAACCATGGCCTAACCTGTTAAGTAGACAGCTTAATAGGTTAAGGGCAAGACAAAAAAGCAGCATTGGCAAAGAGTCACCCTGAAATATCCCCCTTTAAATTTTTATCCTGGGAAAATAATTTACTTTTTGTTATGGCTTAGCTGCAAAGTGGTTTGCCACAGTCTCATGGTCATTCTAATGTAACTGATTAATAGAGTCTATATTATATCCTCGAACACTTAAAAAAGTGAACGCTGATTAATCAAACTTATTTTCACAAAACTGCAAAATATCGAAGCAGCAGAAACTCAAATTTTTTCCTAGGGAAAGAATTTGGTTGTCCATTTCTGTTGCTTCGGTATTTTCAGAGTTATGGTGGAAAGTTACCGGTCGGATTCAGGTAAGTGTGCGATTGTGTGGATGTGAGTGTTAGGGTGATTTAGGTGAGTTAGGGTTAGGGCTTGGGTTAGGTGTGTGTGCAATTGAGTGGACATGAGGGTTAGGGCGGATTTAAGTGAGTTAGGGTTAGGGAGAGAGTGAGGTGAGTGTGCGATAGTGACAGACCTTAGGGTTAGGGTTTGGGTTAAGGTAAGTGGGTAGTTAGTGGTGTGTGCATAATTTAGTGTAGGGTTAGGTATCAGATTTTAGGCGTATGTGTGTGGATTTCTGTTTGTTTGGTGTGCTTGTGTTGTGTGTATGTGTTTTGGATCAGCGATTTTTTTCCCTGGGAAAAAAAATCACTGATCTAACAGTTCGAGATTGTAAGCTTTCGCTTAAATTAGGTCGATCAATCAGCTTTCGCTTTTTTAAGCATTCGATGATATAATATAGACCCGATTAATAAAGGGTGCTTCTTTTGAACACCCCTTTATCCATGGGGAGACGCTGTCAAATGCTTTTTTTGTAATTGATCCATGCCATATTTATATTCTTCCTGTTTTTACAATTATCTACTATGTCCTTATTTAAGCAGCAAATGATCATTTGTTCCATATAACTTCCTTTTACCTTTATTGTTCTACTGTCATAATTGATTCTTTTTTCTAAGTAACTAAAAACTTTGTCTGCTTCAATTGCAGTATCTAGTTTGTGCATCTTTGGAAAGCAAGTTATTGCTTTATAGTTTTTAGCATAGTTTGTAAGTTCATTTTTAAGGAGGAGTACAATTTTTCTTTTGATAACCAGATTAATGTCTCTTTGGAATGTACATGTAAGTAGTTCTTACTTAGGGCTAAATCCTCATGTAAATATCCTAATACTTTTAGCCAGAAGTTAGATACTCTCTGGGCGAAGGGTTTTCCATTTAGGAGCTTTTCTTAATTTTGTTTCAGTTTATCTGGCTGTTACTTCATCCCACTTCATATCCTCCATATATGAAATCCTTACAGTTTCTTTTAATTTTTCTATCCATCCAGCATCTTTGTTATGTTTCAGTCCAAAATGTATCTATTTCTTCTTTTTTTGGTGGTGTTTTGTTTTTTTTCCCAGTTTTCTATAAAACATTTGTGGGTCCTCAAGGCATTGCTTATTTTTGTACTTTCCTTTATACTTACCATCATATCTTCTAGGTTTTTCTGCCTCTGCTGATATCTTTAGTTTATTATTTATAATAGTATATGATAGGGCCTGGTCTGTTCTGATACTGTGCATTGTTTTTACCACATCTAGCTTTCTAAGTATTTTTGTTGATCTGTTCCCTCTTCAATACTCCTCTATGACACTTCTTCTCTTAATTGCTTTAGTTTTTTTCTTTTTGATGCTTTTGTGGTAACATTTTATTTCTTTATTTTCTTTCCCTTTCACCCCTGGGGTGGTATTCATGTTCCTTATTGACAGGGGTGGCCGGTCTAGATCACAGACCTGCTCTTTTCATAAATTTGTTATACAAGCTACCCAAAAAAGAACAAATGGGGATACTTGGGGTTAACATGGCTAGGATTGCAAAGGCTCTAGGGCCGCTAGCCTAGGAACCTCCTATGATCCTAGAACATATTGCTCTATGTTTTTTGTGGTAAGACTTTATCTGTTATTAATTTAGCTGCACAGTAAGATATTATATTTACACATGTTATAACACATGAATTTCTCTCAGTAGTATTGATTACTGTGTTCATATGTTTTATCAGACTTGTAACATTTCAAGTCTTAATTATTTACTGTAATATATTTATTTTAAGGATCTTAACATGTCGATCCATCCCATTTAAATCAAGTAACTCTCACCTTAGATCATTATCTTCTAAACTGAGAGCACATTCTTTGCTCCCTGTTTCCATAAGTATTCTACAGAAAGTCACAGAGCATCTTCTTGTGACATTTCTTCTTCAGATGCATCCTGTGCCATATGCTGTTCCTTCATATGGGAACTCATTGGCCCATCACTCCACAACATTGCCTGTGTCAGAGGTGCCTCCGTTTCCTGCTCCTTCCATTATTGTACAACTTCAAATAAACTTTTGTATTGGTTTCCTACAGAAAGCTTCAGAGTATCATCATATGACAAATCTTCAGATGCTTCCCGCTCCACCCATTTATCTTTACTAAATCCTTCACTTCACAGGTAATCCATAACTTGTGTTTATACTTCTTTAACTTCTCCAAAATTAATCTTCTTTTCTACTTCTCCTCTTTGTTTTCTCATTTTTTGTATTGTGAAATTTTCCATATCTGGACGCCTTTTCCCATGTTTCTCTTCAAAATTCATCCATGTCAAGCTGAGTTTGTCTACTACCCAATTTAAGTGCAATCTAGAGCAGTGGTTGGGGAACAGGACATTTAATTGGCCTGGCGTCCATGTCTCTTATGGACAGAGGTAGCTTATAAATGTCTTGACCCTCAATGTCCTATTTGGATACAGGATGTCATTGTTCATTCTGGAAAACTTGGCTAGGATTAGAAAGGCCCCAGTTTATTAGCGTATTAACAATCTATGAATCAATGCATCTATGAATCCGTATTCATGGAAAACATGTTGCAAATCTGGTTTTATCATCTTTGTACACTTCCAGCAGAGATTATTTTTTATTTTATTTTTTTTTAATCCTAGAAAGAGTATAATAGGTCTAATGCAAATGTTTTCAGCTAAATGTTTTTAAATAATTCCAGTATGGGAATTAAAGTGTTGCAGTTTAAAACAGTTTTAAAGAGATCTGACAATACTGATTCAGATGATCTTTTGTTGAATAAAACAGAAATAGGTATCTGAATAATTCTGTAGTTTGTTCATTGTCATACTTTGTATTTTCAATAACACAACCCGTGAATTCTTCAGTTGTTCAAGACTAAGGCATTCAAAGACCACTATTTCACAATCAGGGACTCAGACATCTTTGAGCTCACATGTCTGGCCTCTTATGCTCAAACTTGAATACATCTTTGGGTGAGGTGTAGCAGTTATGTGGTGAGAATGGAGCTGTCTCACCTTGTCCAAACACAGTAACTGAGTTCAAGCAAGGTAAGCTAGGCAGCCATGGGGAGGCAGTAGGATAGGTGAGAGCATAGATTAACATTTTAGGCTGCATTTGGTAGTGGGATTTAGGTTTAGGAAGGGGGAAACTTTTGTCATAGGGAGCAAAATGGGAGTTTAGGGTTATGAAGGGATCAGGGACTTTGAACAGGAAAGAAATTTTAAGTTTACAGAGCAGAACAGGAGCTTCAGAGTCAGGGAGTAATCAGGAACTTTAGGTTTAGGGACTGAGAAGGGAGTTTTAGATTTAGGAAGTAAGGAAGCAGTTAAGGGTTAGAGCGGAGGAGGGGAATTTTAGGATTAGGGAATGACAGGGGTCTTCAGGTGTCTTGTTTAAGTTTATGAAGATATTAGGGACACTAGGGCTAGATAGGAGAGTGCTATGGATAGGGACAGAGACTGAATGGGAGTTTTAGGATTAGCGTTAGGGTTCTGGTAAGCCTAAGCAGAGCAGTAGGGTCAGGTGGTAGGAAGAGTAGGTAATTGACTAGGGTCCCGATAATGGGAATTAGGGCATTTGTCCATTAGAATAAGTGACGGAGAGAAAGTGTCTAGCAAGCTCTTGTAGAAGATCTCACAAACTGTCTGATGTTTTGTATCCAAGTCCAATCCCTTGTAAAAAAAAAAAAAAAAAAAAAAAAAACAATCCGTAATATGTTACACTGGTAATAATATTGCATTCTGATGACACTTAAACCAAAACAAAATACTTCTTGTATTCCAACATTTTAGCACTATCAGTGCCTTATATAAAACCTGCTGTGATACAATACAGAAAAGCAGAAAATAGCCACTGTTGAATTCACTACATTTAAAGATCAAGGTTTTTTAAATGTTTTCATAATCATATTTGTATAATTAGAATTTGCTGGATTAGGAATACGGAATTGAAAATATTTGCAATTAAGATTGTTTCAATATCTGTTATATTTATCAACTGATTTGTAATTTTACATGTTAGTTGTTACATAAAGTTATACGTATAACCCTCCATTTTATGTATTTGATATACAAATCCATTGGGTTGTTACTGTCAAAAAAGAGAAAAAATAATAAGCCAGCAAACGTGTGCTGTAAAAATATACAAATATATTTGATATTTTACATAAAAAGAACAAAAAGAACAGACCGGTTTTGGCTAGAATAGTTTAATAGCCTTCATCAGTGTTAAAGACAAAAACAATCATTTGTTCCTCTTATACAGTACTACAAATCAAAAACACAATGTGATTGGTTACATCATAAATATTCATTTAGTCCGGGTGGAAAAAGTCCACCCAATTTAATGATCCATTTTTTCTCTCTCGTATCCAAGATAGAATGCCATCCCGCTTTGTCAAATCTATTCCCCCATGACCCTGTCAATAATCATAAAACTGAATGAAGCTCTAGGGTGATTTATAGAATGCTTATACAAAGAATTGCTAGTTTTCTTGTGTCAAATGTCACTTAGATGCTCAGAAATTCGCAATCTAAGTGGCCTTGAGGTCTGACCTACATAAAATGCTGAGCAACTACATGAGGCCAGATAGACAACCCAATCACTACTGCAATTTGCAAATAATCTGATGTCAAAGACATCACCGGAATTCCTACTTGTAAATTGTTTGGACTTCATAACTTTATTACAGTGACTGCAATGTCCACAAAGCATGCACCCAATCAATCTGTCCCCTAGAAGTGTAGTTTGAGTGATACCTGTAGAGATGGAACTAGTTTCCTGTTTGCATTGGCTCAAATATGAACCCAAATTCTTTCCTTTATGGAACAAAAAATGACATTTATCCTCAAGAAGTTGTGATAGGGTGTTATCAGCCAACAATATATTCCAGTGTCTCTGTACACTGTTGATTACTACTTCGGTGTTCCTTCCATATGTAGTTGTAAATCATGTAACAGGACTGGGTCCTTGATGCTTATCCTTGTATTTGAGTAAATCCTCCCTGTTAGGGTTGCAGCCCAATTACTAGGTCCTAGGACATAACCCATTTTGTAACCCCTTTCACGAAACTTGCTAACAAGATCCTTCTGGAAAGATTCAAAAGTGGAATGCTGTGAGCAAATATGCCTCATCCTGATGAACTAGGATTTAGGGATATTTCTGGTAATATGGGGAGGATGAAAGCTGGATGTATGGAATAAGGAATTATACTGTGGGTATTCACAAAAAACTTCCATTTGTAATGTGTGATCTTCATTTCTACTAAACAAAACATCTAGATACGTAATGTGTTCTGTGTGGTAATTCACCATAAATTGAAGACCCCATTTGTTCTCATTCAAATATCCCAAAAATTCCATTAATTAATCCACATCTGGCCTCCACACCATCCAACAGTTATCCAAATATCTCCTCCATATGTCCATTTCATCCAAGTAGATGTTATGTGTCCCATCATAAATAATATGTTCCTCCACATATGGCATGAAGAGGTCTGCATAAATGGGGGTGAAAGATGCCCCCATAGCTGTTCCCTGCACCTGCCAATAGCATTGATTTTGATAGAAAAAGAAATTTTTAGTTAAGACGTGTTCAGTTAAATATATCAGAAAGGTGTTAAAACTGGGTTCATACAGATTGGATTTGTATAACCAAAATTTGATCGCATCGAGGCCTGCCCGATGTGGAATACTCGTGTAAAGTGCACATACATCTAATGTGCAGCGAAGCCAACCCTGTTCCAGTTGCATCCCAGAGACAATGTCCAAAAACTCTGTGGTATCCTGACTTCTGGATCTAACCCATTTCAACAGAGGCTGGAGGTGCTTCGTAAGGAATTGGGACATGGGCTCCATGAGTGAACCATTCCCCAAAACAATGGGTCTGCCTGGTGGATTGTGGGGATCCTTATGAATTTTTGGAAGAAAATATATGTATTAGTTATTGGGGTCTGATACTGTGAGATG
This sequence comes from Protopterus annectens, assembly GCF_019279795.1. Classification (NCBI taxonomy): domain Eukaryota; kingdom Metazoa; phylum Chordata; order Ceratodontiformes; family Protopteridae; genus Protopterus; species Protopterus annectens. Next base: position 1,660,077,398 of record NC_056739.1, read on the forward strand.
GTATTTGGTTTTATCAGTAATGATGCCCTCCTGTAATGCTAACCCTAAAAATCATCTATCTGTTTTTTAAACATAAATGTAGGGTCCAGAGGGATATTGGTGTAGTATCTGCCATCTGTAAGCTATTTTTGTGCTTCAGCATCATATTGCTGCCAATTCATAACTACCACAGCCCCTCCCTTATTGGCAGAAATAATCACCAATTCCTTGTTAGCAACCAACTCACGTAGGGCTTCCATATCAGTCTTGAGAGATTATTTGCCTTGTTAATAGTTCCCTTATAGTTGAAGTGTAAATCTTTGAGCAAACTGGATTGAAAAAGTTGGACATTGTGATGCATCAGTGATGCAAATCTAGATTTATGATATGTAAAGGTTTTAACAGAGTCCAAAATGGAAACATTGTTGTGAAAATGCAGCCTAAGAGTCAATAGTCTACAGAATGCCACAACGTCCTGTGCTGACACATCCTCCGAAAAAAAAAAAAAAAACAGGGATAAAACTAAGACCTCTATTGAGTAAACTTGTTTGTGATGTTCATCATGTTTCACTGTTGCAGTCATGACTGTAGGGTTCTCCCCTGCCAGCAGGCAGCCCTCGGTCGGCCAGAATCCCAAAGTCTGGATCCGGCGTCGGCTGTTCAACCATGCTCCCTGACGTCAGAGCGCCAGGAGTACACAGCTAACAGACGACGCCATCTTCTCCAGTCTTTCTTGCCGTGCAGAGATAGCAGTTCGCAAGTGCCGGTCGGCTGACTCCTGACGAATTTTACTGATATACTTCGGTCCGAAGATTTTCTTCTCCACTCACAGCAAAGTACCCCGTTGGAGAAACTTTTTTCTTGCTCCACTCCGATGTCAGAAAAAGTTAATAATTGTATTTCATGTGGGAAGCAAATACCTCATAAGGATTTTCATTCTTACTGTATTCCTTGCTTGGGCCCTGACCACGACGTAGCTAGTAGTCGGTTTTGTGCTAGATTCAATCAACGTACAATTAAGCAAAGGTATGATTTTGCTTTTCATTATTTCAGTAGGCGCTTTAACTACAAAATGTCATTGGATACAGTCCCGGCTACCAGAGTTCACAAGCGTCGCAAGGATAAAGACAGGCCTCTAAGATCCAAATCTGATGATAGCGCACAAGCGGAGCCAGCTTCAGGTTCAGCTGTCATCAGTGCCATTTCAGAACTGACAGCCGAAACGAACTCTCATGAGGAGCCAACCAGGCCTTTAAATATTTCTGTTGCAGGACCTTCGGACAATGCTCCTTCGGATGGGTCAAGGGGTTTTCAGGCCTACTCAGCTACTAATAAAGGCAAATCCAAAGACAAAGGCAAAGACTCCTTCAAAATCAAAGACTTCAACACAGGCCTCTTCTGAACTGGCTCCTAAGTCACAGAAACAGTTACTCAAGATGGTGGAGGATTTATTTACTATGATTAGGGGTTCTCATCCCCCTCCAGACAAAAGGCCAAGGCAGGATGTTTCTTTTGATTCCTCTGATCAGGCTTCTGTTTCCTCAGTTTCTTCTTCTGATCAGGAATATTCTTTCCCTCCTTATGAGGATTCTGATGCTGAAGAATCCATTCCTTCTGCTTCTCCTCCTGAGGATTTCTTTAAACTTTGCATGAAATGAGGGAACATTTCCATTGGGAAGGACAGGAGTTTTCAGAATCCAAGAAAAGACTGAGGGAATTTCTTCTTCTTCCCCAACATAGACCCCTGGCTATTCCTCCTGTTTTGGATACTGTGGATGATGCCTTTTGACTCTTTTCCTCCTGCTCCTGTTAAGCCTGATAGATATTACAGGGTTCCTGATTCTCATCAGTTTTTATACAAGAACCCTTCTGCTGACCCCGAACCCATTTCTCAGGGTCCCAAGGGAGTTAAGGCCGCTTCTGCCAAAAATCCCATTCCTACTGAAAAGGATTCTCGGTCCTTAGAAAGATGGGGCAAAAAGGTGTACACTTCTGCTACTTTGTCCATTAGGGCTTTAAACTGTCAGTTTCATATGTTTAAATACCAGCAATTTCTATTGTCTGTCTTAAAACAGAAGCTTACTTCCATTTCTGCCTGTGCAGATGATAAGGAATTACATGACTTACTGCACGCCACTGAACAAGTTGGGAAACATGGGTTACACTGTGGATTTGATGCCTTGGAGGCTTCCTGCAGGGCTGCGGCCTCTGGCGCAGTCATTAGAAGGCATGCATGGCTAAAGGAACAAAATTTACCTGAACAAATAAAGGCTAAATTATTGGATGCTCCTGTTCAGCATAATGTTTTGTTTGGATCTAAAGCTGAAGAGGTAATTAAAAAGATGGAGGATAAGGTGAAATCCATGCAAACAGTTAAAGATTTCTTACAAGTACAGCCTCCTAGATTTAGCAGGAATTGGCCTTCTAAAAATTGGTCCTTTCCCGCTTCTGACAGGCCTCAGAGGGGTAGATATAGACGTTCCAGAGGGAGGCCTCAAACGCAAGCTGCTTATAGACCAAGACAGTGGACTGCTTCCACCCCTAGGGGAGGAGAGGATAGGTCACAATCTCAAAGGAAACAAATTCAATGACTCCCTCTGTTGGGCTACAGGAACTTCCTGCCTGGAAGCCAAAACTCTCTCTTTTTTATCAAAACTGGACTCAAATAACCCAAGACAAATGGGTTTTAGATGTGGTTTTAAGAGGATACAAATTCCATTTTCATACCTTGCCAAGGCCAAGCGGATGGCCAGACCTTCCAAAGCATCAATGGACGGAGGCCTTAAACCAGGTGGAAGCTCTTTTGGCTATGAATGCCATAGAACTGGTTCCTCTTTCAGAGATGGGAAAAGGTTTTTATTTAAGGCTTTTTCTAGTCCCAAGGAAGTAAAACTCATGGAGACCCATTCTGGATCTGTCGGTCTTGAACACCTTTCTAGAGATTCCAAAATTCAAGATGCTTACTCTACAGCAGCTACTTCCAATGCTGTCTAAAAATGGATGGATGGTAACTTTGGATTTAAAGGAGGCATATTTACACATTCCCATCAGGCAGGATCGCAGAAAATACCTCAGGTTCAAAGCTGGATCGAGGCACTTTCAATTCTCAGTGCTGCCCTTTGGATTATCTACTGTGCCCAGGGTCTTCACCAAATGCCTGGCTCAGACTCAAGGGAATTTAAATTTACCCTTATCTGAATGATTGTCTAATTCAGGCAGACAGCAAGGATGTCTTACTTCAGCATCTAGAATTTGTACAGAACCTCCTCAAGTTCCTGGGATTCTCTGTAAACATAAAAAAGTCAAATTTGACACCATCACAACAGATAATTTTTCTGGGTGCGCTTCTAAACACCACAACCCAGATGGCATTTCTGACATCCGAAAAACAGTTACAGCTGGCGTCAACTTTCAGAACTTTGGCAACTTTAACTCGTCTATCTGCAAGGAAATTCCTGCAGGCTTTGGGTTACATGGCCTCCTGCATCCTTCTCATACCATATGTAAGACTACACATGAGGAAAATACAGTGGTATCTAAAAAGTGTATGGTCTCAGCATTGCCACAGTTTAGACATACTGATCTCTGTCCTTCCTTGCCTTCAAAAGGAATTTCTTTGGTGGTCCAGGGCATGTGCCTCCTGCCTCTCAGATTCTAACCACGGATGCCTCGGATTATGCTTGGGGAGCCCATTTTCTGGGCAGTTGTTTGCAGGGCCTTTGGACAAAGGATCAGAAGCACCTACATATCAATTTAAAGGAAATGTTAGCCATTCAGAAAGCTCTATTGGCCTTCAGGAATCTTTTACAACCAGGACAACTGTACACCACAGTTATGTGGTACATAAACAAGCAAGGGGATCTCATTCCTTGCAGACTAGCCATGGATCTATGGAACACAGCAGATCTTCAAGCTCAGTTCCTACCAGGGAAACAAAATTTCCTGGCAGACAGTCTGAGCAGAAAGTGGATGCTGGACACCAAAATATTCAGGATGATAATAGCAGTCTGGGGATGTCCTCACAGAGACCTCTTTGCATCCCATCTAAATCATCAATTACAGACTTTTTGCACCAGGACTTGTCATTCAGTTTGAGGAACCTCTTGGGATATGCCTTTCTCTTTCCTCCTCTTCTTCCACGAGTTTTATTGAAGATAAAACAGACAAGCCCAAGAGGATAATCTTGCTGCTCCCAAATTGGCCTCGCAGTTTTGGTATCCAACTCTAAAACCTATGCCTATCTTTCTCCCAACCTTCTGTCCCAACATCAGGGTCAGGTTCTACACTCTCATGTCAGAACTCTCAGCTTGGCAGCCTGGTTAATCCAGGGCTTTTGATTTCTTCTTTATTGCCCAAGCAGGTTATGGATGTCATTTTAGAAGCCAGACGTCCTAGCACTAGAAAATCTTATGCAGGAAAATGGAAAAGATTTTGTTCCTGGATGCAGGCTCAGGATTCTGATCCTCTTCTTCCTAACATTACTTTAATTTTACTTTACTTGACAGATCTCTTACATAAGGGTCTTTCTTTCTCTTCCATTAAGTTACATGCCTCTGCTATTTCTGCTCATTATAATACAGACCCTCCCATCTTTTCCCACCAGCTCATGCAACAGTTTCTCAGAAAAGCTAAGAACTTAAGACCTCCTAGATCTCCTCCTATTCCTGCTTGGGATCTCAGCTATGTTTTGGAAAAACTAACCTTGTCTCCTTTTGAGCCTGCTGCCTCTTCTGACATCAAGTTTTTATCTTGGAAGACAGCCATCCTGTTAGCCCTAACCTCTGCCAGGAGAGTTTCAGAGTTACAAGCTCTTATGGCTGTGGAACCTTATATTATTTTTCATCAAGACAGGGTATCTTTGAGGACTAATCCTACCTTCATGCCTAAGGTGGTTTCCAAGGTGGCTTTAAATCAAACTATACACTTGCCAACATTTTTCCACCTGAACAGAACCAAGGACATCAGAAAATCAGATCAATTGTTTGTTTAAACAGACCATTTCTAAATGGATTGCTCATGGAATCAGATTTTGTTATTCTCACCATGTTCAGTGCATACATTTAGTCTAGGGCAGGCTTTGCCTCTGCAGTCTCCTCTTTATGACCACCTCCCTTTCTTTCAGTTTTGGGATTCTACCCTACAGTCATGACTGCAACAATGAAACACGATGAACATAGTACAGTTGTGTACACCTACCATAAATGTAGATGTCTTGCTGTTCCTGTTGCAGTCAGTCCTCCTCCTGTCCCCCTCTTGTTTTTTCACCTTGTGTTTCCTTTTTCACCATTCTTCTGAGGTGTATTGCTGTCAGCTTTCTCCCTGGGTACTCTCTGTGCAGGGGAGCATGGGAGCATGGTTGAACGGACCACTTTGGGATTCTTGCTGGCCCCCGAGGGCTGCCCCTGCGGCAGTGGATTTCTGTTAAAGCAACATTAGAAATATTTAACACATTGATGTTGTTACACTCATTAATTTCCTGGTGAGAAGTTCTAATAGCCCCTCCATGTTGTTTATTTCTGTTTTGCTTGTGCCCTGCTCTCTTATAAGGCCTAAAGGGTCTGCTGTGTTGTTCCTTTTGGGGGTGGGTGAATCAAATATATATTTGTATATTTTTGCAGAACACAGTTTGCTGGATTATTATTTTTTCTGGTTTTGCCATTTTGAACCATGCAATTGCCTACGTGCAGGGATCCTTTTTGTTGTTACCATTACAGCCAAAGTGTATGATTCTTTATCCCTGTGTTCTAATGTAATATTATTTGTATTCTTGCCTTATTCAGGAACCATAGGAAACATAAGAAACATGCATTTAGCAATTTAAGATGAGTTTTTATTTGGAAACTAGGGGGATGTATGTATTTTGTATGCTTTTCTTTCTTGCCTATCACCTCTATGTTCTTATTATTCTTACCAATTTCCTTTGTACTTTTTGGCATCACCCTGCAAGTATGTGACTTTTTCTAGTAACAAAAAGTACTTAAACTCTTTGCTTCAATAAAATTCTTCTGCTCCCTTTTCCCTTACCAGCTCTAACACATCTGTTATGCCCTTCTCTGAGGGCTTTCAGTTAACAACTTGTTAACAGACATACCCCTATGTATCTCCTTATTCTACCTCTCAGTGATATCCTGTTGTAATTCTGCTTATTTAAGTAGTTTTTAGGCAAATCAAATTGTCAAATTTTGTTCTCAATGGAAATATTTTTTCTTTCTCAGCTGGCTACACTATGTATTGGAGCTGTTTTTCTCCAATTTGTTGCTAATATATATATATATATATATATATATATATATATATATATATATATATATATATATATATATTTTTTTTTTTTTTTTTTTTTTGCTTAATTTAGATTCAGTTTAACATATTGGAAATTGAATTATGCTTTAACTATGTAATTTTGGAGCTTTTCTCCCCAGGCCTCTACTGAAAATGGACATATATCCAGTTGGACTAGCCCGGTCAACAAATGTAAAATAAATAAAATAAATAAATAAAATAAAATAAATATTATATGTAGAATTTTGACAAAGGAGCATGTGAGCAAATGCATTGAGCAAATGGCATAACCAGCACCCTTGTGTGTTAGCAAGAATCAGTGTAAATGTCCTATTCTCCATCCACTGGTCTAGGTTGTGTTTAAGTTGGGTAATAGGCAAACTCAGCTCCACATTCATAGGAAGCCTGTTCCATAGGAGAGACAGTCTCTGGGACACATATCTGTCTCTCTGTTATGTTCTGTTTAAGTCACAGACAAAATTCAGGACCCTAGAGGTTGTATTTCTGGTATTATCTGACTTATGAATATGCAGGAAATTCATAAGTGTGAGGTTTATGGATGCCTTGTAAATCAAGCACACTTCACCCCTCGGCAATCTATAGGGGACTGAGCAGAGAGGAAGGACTTTGAGGTACCCTACATAAGGCAGCTTTGTTACACCTTGTATTCTTTTTGAAAGGAACCTCTGAGGTCTTTCAAGTTACTGCATATGCCTGGTCAGGTACATACAGTAGAGAGCAATGTACTCTATGATTAGTCTGATAAGGGCAGAGTACAGTGGGATAATGACCTCTTTGGACCTAGATGCTATGGCCTTATTTATAAATTTGCAACATAAAAGGGTTTCTTCACTACTGAGACCTCATGGTAGTCAAAGATAAGGCTATTGTCTACATGTGTACCCAGATCCCCTACCACTAGTTAACTCTTAGGGGCATATTATCAATATGGTGTATGCATTTCTTAGCAGTTAATTTAAGACTGTGGCTTTGTCACCATTTGTTAGCCAGAGATAGAGCTTGTTGAAGAATGGTAGCATCTTCAGAGGAGTCACTGATACCCCCAGCTTGAAATCACTTGCAAACTTAGTCAGCCATAAACCATCAGCATTTACATCCACTTCAGAGAAATAGATGCCAAAAAGGAGCAGGCCTACTACCACACCCTGAGGGACTCCACTAGTGACTGGCCTCTATGTGGAGGTAGCCTCACCTATTTTTGACATCCTGTGTCCTATCAGCAAGCCGGTTAGCTATCCAGTGGGTGACTAAGGGATTTATACCTAATTTAGTGAGCTTGTTTATAATGCCTGAGTGGGATATTGTATCAAAAGCCTTGGCAAGGCCTAGGTAAGTTGTGTGCACAGTCTTGCCCTCAGCCATTGCTTTGGTGATCCTCTCAATGAAGTCCACCAGGTTTAATAGGCATGATCTTCCTTTGACAAAGACGAACTGTGATGGGTCCATCATTTGCAGGTCACCTAAGTCCTTGTTTATCATGTCCATGATGATTCTTTCCATGGCTTACATATGAGACTGGCTAGACTTATGGGCCTTTATTTACCCAGATAGGTGGCGGGACCTCATCTGTGCATGGAAATGACTGTAGCCATTTTCCATTCCTTGGGCACAAAACCTGACTGTAGGTTCCAAATGAAAAGTGATTCAAGTGTAACAGAGAGGTCACGTTTCATGCTATTTAATAAGCATCCCTAGATGTTGGTTACTATAAGACTATCATTTTTTTAAACAAGAAACATATTTATTAAATTATCACTTTTGGCATAGGTATTCGTACATTTACAGAAATGAAAATAAACTATATTGACATATTTTCAGTTGCAAACATTATACATCACTTATAATCTATCCACTCATTGGCAGGCAAACATGACATAGTTCATTTAGTTCCTGCCTTCCCTTAAACCTCATCCCTCCTCCAAAACATTATTCTTCATGTATTATTTGTACAGTTTCCATTTTTTTCTGTGTAATTTGCTCATACCTTTTTCTAAAGATCCCACGTTTAGTTGTTTTATCTGTGTTGCTATATTCACAACTTATAGTATAGTTGGTTTAGATTTAGATTTTGATTTTCTAGTAACTGCCACCAAGACTAAACTAAGCGAGGCCTTACAATGTTTAGGCAAGTCCAATTCTGTATCACAACTCAAAAAATAATTTCCTTGGTTACACCAATTTGCTCACCCAGTATTTCTGATAGAGTAGTCTGCAGGGAATTTTTAAAGTCTGTGAACTCATTACACTCCCAAACATATGTTCCCAATTATTTCTTTCTTTCCTATCACATCTCCAACATTTGCAGTGTTTTTAGCCTTGGAAAGTACATTGATGACCTGTTCCCTAGTAATGGTTGGGGGATTCTGGCATGCGGTATTCCATTTGGACTATCAGGGGGATTGAGAGGAGAAATGCGTGCTGAAGCTGTCTGCCAAAAGATTGGCAATGTCCTCCGGCTCATTGCTGATGATGCCATTCACAATAAGTTCTGTGCATTTTTGTGTATTTTCCTTGAGGTTATGGACATCGCTGTAGAGAGCTTTGTGGTTGTCTTTTGCCTGAGAAGCAATTAGTTTCTTCAGGTTTAGCCCTAGAAGTATTAATTAACCCTCTTAGCTGCCTGTTTAGTTTTGTCATGGGCTTTGTTCCTCCTACGCTTGGCCATGATTTTTTTCTTTTGTTTTATAACTGATTGATACTGTGATTCCACCAGGGTGGCTTGTCTTTTGAGTTTGTGTTATTCTTTATAAGAGCAGTCACAGCTCACTCTATGCAACTATCAATATGGGTGTACAGAGATTTTGTTTAGTAGCTCAGCATATGCTGTGGTGTTTATTATATATGACTCAATATTTACATTTTGGGTTAATTTCAAGGCATTTACTCAGTATTTTTAGAGAGATACTTTGAAAGTAACTGCTAATCTGGTTGTCTTCAATTTTCCAATTATCTTAGGCATTATAAAGGACTACAAATCTTTACTTTAGTGATTACTAGCAATTGGTAGAAAGACAATAAGGAAGAATTGTGGAAAAAGTACTAATTCACCCTGATTTTTTTGAATATATTAGTTTAACTATTAAAGCTTGCGATAAAAATAACAATATAATCATAAAAACTAAAGATGCTAATGTGACCTTGAAGTTCTAGCCTAAAATGACTTTATCGTTGAAGAAATATAAAAAAGATACTTCGTGAATTTAAGATTTTGATACAAAACTTGAACCATTGAATATAGCATAAAACTTGTATTTGCTCACAGTTTTGACTGTAAAAACAGTGACATAGATGTGCCTTATAAAATAATAAATATTTTAGCTAGAGATAACCATTAAAAATAACCAATGTACATTGCTATCTGTGTGCATAGTATGGGCAACAGCAGTGTATATATATATATATATATATATATATATATATATATATATATATATATATATATATATATATATATATATACATATACCACCATGGGTTTCCTTTCTGTGGGTACAATAGGTGTTTATTTGGTATTTGGGGAGTAATCACACACACACACACACACACACACATCAATATATATATATATATATATATATATATATATATATATATATATATATATATATATATACATATATAGACAGATATGGGTATTTATACAGGGAAATGGATTGGCTGGATTGTGATTCACTGTAGCACCTTAGTTCCTACCACATATTTTCATTTGAGGTGATACCCTCTGTGTCTTACTATCTAGTCAGTGTTTGATTAATATTGCATTCCTCTGATTCTTTCTAATATGATCATTAATTTGTGCTAATTTATCAGTTGTCTAAGCCAAAACATAAAATATTAAGACTCTAACTGAGCTTTAACTTCATTGAAAAGTCCATGCATTTAAAATGACAGATTATTTGACAGAAGTACAGGCAAGCACGGAAGGGCTGTGGCTGACTATGTTTGTGGATGACTGCAAACTGGGTGCTATAACAGAGTCTCTGACCGACATGAAGATCCTCCAGAAGGGCCTAAATGAGACTGATGCATGGTGTCATAGCCATGGTCTCAAGCTAAATGCAAAAAAATGTGTAGTAATCCCCTTTGGAAAAAACAGAGCACCTGCAAACTACAACATAGGAGGTAATCCCCTGAAATCTGAAGAAGAAATAAGGGATCTAGGGACCCAAGTAGATAGTCAGCTTTCCTTTGATAACCATGTTGCCAAAGTGGTTAGAAAATCCTTCTATGTGACCCATCTGATCATGAAAGGGTTCGCATCAAGATCTAAGGATGTAATGGTGCCCTTTTACTCTTCCCTCATCAGACCCATTATTGAGTACAATGCACCAATTGGAATGTACCTGGCTAGACATCTCCAGCAGCTGGAGAGACCACAAAGGTACCTAACCAAGAGGATTACTGGCCTCAAACAGTTGCCCTATGCAGCATGATTGAAAAAGCTAAGACTGTTCTCTGTTGCATACTGCTTTCTCAGAGGCGATCTCTGTCTAACGTACAGAGCCATGTCCAACCCAGAATTGTTGAACATGCTCCATCTTAGCAAAACCAAATCTACTCAAGCTACATGCTCTAGGGATATAAACCTCAACACAACAATAAATAGAACATGCTGGAGGGATAGATTCCTTCAGATACTTCCCTTACTATGGAACAGGGTCCCAATCTACATAAGACAGAGCCCCTCACTATCACTCTTCAAGAGGAACCTTGATGAGTGGATGGGTAACAGAAAGTTCACACCATGGATCACACCAACAGCACTACTAGATAGGGGCCAAGGGTACTAGCTGCTAGTACAAGGGTCTAGGGAACTACTAAAGGGGTGGTGAATACCGCACAACGTGGCTGGGCTAATATATGCCTTTGGGAAGATAGCCCAGTACCAACCTATGAACCTATAAGAAGTGCAAGCCATGTTATACCACATCTGGAGTACCACTTCACTATTTCCTCCACTAGAGATCTACTAGAGATCCCCACTCAAAGGATACTCAGTCCCAACATATTATTTTATTATTATTTTCTAGGGGAAAGAAAAGTCTTTTTATTTTCCAATCATAATGACTTTTATAATACATAAATGTTGTTTCTTCTCTGCAGTTTTGTGAATTTGGATCAGTCATAGTGCAGTGGGTTCATAAAACTAACTCTTTTAGATCCCCCCCTCCATAACGCCTGGATTCTGAGTTGGCTAATAAGCACTCCTCTGGCATAATTCTGCTGATATTTTGCAACATTATATTCCTCTGCAACATCCATAAGTCCCACTTGCTTACTTTTCTGTTAATTAAACTTTCCTCCTTTTTTTCCTACATTGGAATCCTACTTTTTAATCCGCAGAACCTTCTATATTAACTCATTTACAAGTTACACCTTTCTATCTTATCTTTCTCTTCAGTCGTCCTTTCTGTCTATGGCCAGGATTACTATATCTAAGTGTGCTCACCATTCCTGTTTACACAGACCCAGACATAGACTGATTATTGTATGGTTGACATTGCTTGTAATGCCTTGTCTAGCTCTGATGTTTTCTTCAAGAACAAACATTGCTTCTTACTTAATAGGGATAATCCACTCAATAGTACTCCTGATTGTTATATGATAATTGCATTCCATGAATAGCTTGTTTTTATTCATTGCATTGTGCCATCTCAAAGGATGGATGATTGAATAAATAGCACAAGATATATATATATTCACACAACTCAGCTTCTGTGATCCGCTGGCTTCCATATGTTCTAAGTGGTTTTTTTTTCAATATGATTGCATGATTTTCCCTGCCAGTAGCATCAAACTGAGAGGTCAACAATTTCCCTCATCTGTAATTTTTCCACATATATGGAAAAGAGTCACATCTTTTTTTTTTTTTTCTGAAAGAACCATACCAAAACATACAGTTTATTAAAACTTCTTCCTTCAGTTCTTTAAAAAAAAATTCCAGTATTAATGCCATGAGACCAAACTGCCTTGTGCAGTTAAATATTATTTTATTATTAATTATACAATGACCCCCCCTTGTTAATATTCCAAAATGTGCACGCTGATTTGTCAGCGTACATGTTGTAAATCAGACTTATTCTAATTGAAAAAGGTCCAGTCGCCCAGACTTTTCATGCTGTGTGTTTCCAGGCTGTTCTTAAAATATCCAAAGCAATATTTGTCCTGTTCTATTTTACCAGCCTGTTCCATGCAATGGTCACTCTGCCAGTGAACCACTCAACACACCTTCCATTCCCACAGATATTTCCACAAAGAAAATCTGATTACTCCTTAGCACTTCCTGGCAACCCCAAACACCCCTGGAATCAGCTATCCCCATATGCCCAACACATCCAAGCAAGCTCACCTCCCAGACCACTGCAAAGTGTACTGCACAAGACCAAGTGCTCTTAGTCTTTCACAATAACTCAAACTTACACTTTTATGTAAGTTCTTAATGTGTTTGGACCAAAATATATTTTAAATATAAAATTTCACTTTTTTAAATTTTTTTTATCAAGAATCAACTTAATGAGCTAAACAAGTTTTGGGAGACCATCAATACATGTACATGTGGTTTAAAACAGCCCTTTTATTTTATATATATATATATATATATATATATATATATATATATATATATATATGTGTGTGTGTGTGTGTATATATATATTTTTTTAAAACCAAAATCTTCATTGCCAAGAATCATCTTGGAGGCTTCTCAGAGCCTTTAAGCATTATCATCACTCTGTCTCCATTACCATTGCAACCTGAGAGTGTCTGCTTCTGTTAGTGTGTCTGTGTACTGCATACCAGAGGCTCACAATGCACCTGAAGCAAAGATTCACTTCACTGCAACTTCACACCTACATTTCCTCGCTTTCAGTGAGGCAGCAGCCAGGAAAAGAACAGAGAGCAAACAGATCAAAAAAAAAACAAAAACAAAAACCTCCCAATAAGCTGCCACAACAAGAGATAACACATTCTTCCAGCCTTCCCACCTCTCACTCAGCAGATGTATAAACAAACTATTCTCTTCCAAAATATCCCAACTCAGTTTTTTCCACCCCCTTCCCCTGGATCCAGGCTAAAACACCAAATGTGTCTTCCTAATGCACAAGCATCAGTAAACCTCGATCACAAGCCACAACCCACAGCTTCCCGGAGATGAAAACAGCAGCATACAACAGCTGCCAAACACAGCTGCATCCACACACACACACCATGTCAGGCTTAATCAAACAGCACTCAAAGCTATGATACCTGCCATAATTGATATTAACTATGTTTAGACAGAATAATAATGACATTTGTACTTGCTGCCAAACACAGCTGCATCCATGCATGCCATATCAGGATTGATCAAACAGCACTCGTAGATGTGATACCTGCCATAATTGATATTAGCTATATTTAGACAGAATAATTATGACATTTATATTAAGAGTTTGCTACTATTATTTAACCAGGCTATACATGACATTTCTAAATCATACTTTAACTGAAGATGGCATTAGTCTCCATGACAGCATTTTTTTTCAAAACACTCCACTGTTACTGCTTTTATATATAATGTTGATTTGTTACATTTGAGTCCGAACTCTGATGAATGGTACCTTGTTGAATTACTTAATTAATTACTTAAATTATTATAAGTAAAATCAATGAAAAATTAACAAGATAAGTTTTCATTGAGTTCAAGTAGGGGAATAGAAACTTCTATGTTTGTATTATATGTTGCTTTGTTTGGCTTACATATAATGTAAATAGTAACCCATCACAACCTACCTTTGTTTGTGAAGAATTATTGGACTCTTTGAACATTCTGAATAAATCATTACTGTTTCTCACTTATTTAAGAAATCCTCTTTTTTTAAATAAAAACAGATGACAAGTGATGTACCATATCAGCTGATACTTTGAGAGATTTAGTTGTAAGAGTTATTTTTTTTTTTTTTGGACAGCAGTCTTGGAATCAGTTGTTTGCTTCTTCTTTCTAGCATCCGTCCAAGGATTTGTTTCTTTTTTTCTTTTAAGAGTAGGGGGCATCCATTCCATTTCTTCTGAGATATACACTATGTTGTTGTTTTTTGATGAATATAGTAGCTTTTTCTAAGTCATTAAAGGTTCTCATCTCATTGGCAAAAAATATTTTTATCTTGGCTGGAAAGGCCAGCTGTGATTTAATGTTGTTTTTTTCAACAGTTTTATTATTGGCCAGACATTTTTCCTTTGTTCTAGAATTCTGGAAGAATAATCATTGTCAAACCTTATCAGGCTTTGATTTTATTTTAAGGGTGATTTTCTCCAAGCAGATTTTAATATTAGTTCCTTATCCAGAAATGAAAGAAATTGTATAGCTATGGATCTAGGTGGAGTATTTGTTGCATTAGAAGCAGGTTTCCTCAGTGCTCTAGCCACCCTTTCAATTCCAATTGAAAGTTTCTCTTTCAAGTCTAAAATTTCAGGAATTCAGGTTGTTAAGAATGAAATAATGTCTTCACCTTCAGTGTTTTCAGACAATCCAAAGATCCTTATGTTGTTTCTGATTTCCCTGTTTTCGAAGTCATCTATTTTGTTAAGCAGCCATGTGTTCTGTTTAAGCAGAAATTTGTTTTGGAATTCTTCTTCTTTGAGTCTCCCTTCAATGCAGACCTCCCAACCTTACCAATTTACTTGTTTTTTACCGAGTTTTGGGGTCCTATTAATGGGGTGCCACGATTCCCGAGTGGCACCCCTTCATTTCCGATTTTTTCCAGCTCTTTTCAATTTTTTTTATTTCGTGCCATTTTGAGCTGACGTCATCGCGTTTGCGATGACATCAGTGCCATCAGCCTGTTGGAATTTTGCTCAAGGGTTCATGTGCTTTCTGGTTGGCTGAAAGTATTGATTGCTACAGAGGTTTCTCTGTGTGTTCTCAAATTCCATTCCGGCTGTTTGAAAACTTTTAGCGTGGAATCAGAAATGGAACAAGCAACTGCTGTAGACCTTTGGCTGTGCGTTTGTTGTTGGACTCGGAGTCGTGGCTTGATTAATACTTTGGCTTGCTTTTGCACGGAGCGGAGGTCACTGATGCCTGGTGAATTAATGCTTTGGTGGCCAGAGGAAATGGCTCGGCTTTGGCTGTTCTGCACTGAGGCAATGATGGCTGCTACTTTGGAGTTATTAGCTGAGCGTGAGCTGTTTAAGGAAACGGTGTGTGTGTGTGTCACCCAAACTGTAAGTTGCAGCAGTCATAATGTACCTTTCAGCTACACTGCTTTTTGACGGTCTATTTTTCGCCTTAAAAATATCTATTTTTTATTTATTTAATGATGATGTAAGTCAGAGCAACTCACGTTTTTTATTAAAATAGATAAGCGCTTTTGTCTTGTGACTCGTCTTTAGTTTAATAGAGATGAAGTCTCTATTAAACTAAAGATGAGACGAACGTGCTATTCTATTTTAATAAAAAAAATGTTAGGTGCTCTCTGAGACTCCTACAGACTTGTTTCAAGCAACAGTTTAGCTTTGGAAGCAATGAGCTATACACATATATCACTCTATGGATGAGTAAAGAGAAGATGTTTTACTACTTAATTATAACAAATGCTGCAAGTAAGGATTCAAAGGCATTGAAGTAACCAGCATTAAATATAATGTGATGCCATAATGTTTTAAATTCAGTTTTATAAGATGTATTCTAGCTTATCACAAGTGACAGTAAATACAGTTAATATTCATGTAAACCTTAAGTTACATGCATACTATTCTTAGGACATACATGCATTTATATTTTCTGTACATTAAAAATGAACTGCTATGTGTTCAGTTCCTTGCTGACCCATTAGAAACAGTCTGGATAAATATAGTATAATTTACGCTTCTGGTGATGGTACTTTGAGGGGTGACTGATCTGCCTGATATATTAAAGCTCTCTGGCTTTATATAAATGTTAAATATTTAAAATGTTGACTTCTTGCTGTATGTCTAGATAATTTTAGCTGAATATCCTCCAGGATTTTAAATGGTCTTTCAGTGCCCTGAAATGTGTTATCCTTCATTTTAAATGCATATATCTCTGGTTGCCTAGTTCCTGTTTTGGATTGGATCCAGTATTGTTTCATAATGTTGATTCAAATATGAAAACAGATGTCTTGGCCATGTCGGTAAACAGCACACATTATGCAGGGAATCAAATGGAACTTTATAAAGCAGTTAACAATGAAAATGTTGACATTGTTCAGCTTTGAGTTGAAGCCTTTAATACCTCTTGGCATAGTCCATAATTTAGGAGCATCATATCTACTTGAGCAGTATAATATTTTGGAATTTAATCTGAACTACGTGTACATTATGACAATTAATAAATAAAAACAAACACAGGAAACCTTGTATTTATCTGAAACTGTGTGTGTAAATGCCCCCAACTAAATACACCTGGAGGCCAGAGGCTAATAAATCTGAGTTTCAAAGGCAAAAGTTGTAGAAGTAAAGCAGTATGCACACATTAGTGTTTATTGTAAAGGAGGTGAAATAGCCAGGTAATGGGGCATTGGAATGGCTGCAGGGTGCCATACGTTGGTTGTCTGTTCTTCAGTTTGTGTTTGAAAAGTTGGTATCCCACAATTCCATTGGAGTGGGTGAGGTTATGTAATTATGTATGCAAATTGTATGTTAATCAGCGTACAGATTTGTACCTATTTTTCATGGGCCTTGTCCAGATTTTTGATGTTTCCAGGTTGAGAGGTATGCTTCAATGTCATTTAGAGAAGTCTCTATATTTGTTATTTTTGTATGGTGTTGCCGTAATAGTTCCTTAAGAGTATCGGTCTGTTTTTGAGAATTTAATTTGAGGATTTCTAAGTCATTTTTAAAGCCATCCATCCCCAAAGATGTAACGTAGATGTCATCAGTTGCAGTTCTTTTTTCAAAGCAGCATCTGCATGAGAATTCCTTGTGTTGTTCATATTCAGTGACTCAATATGTCTGCAAGTTACTTGACAGGAAAAGTTTTGTATATCTCCACCAAAATTGATATTTATGTAGTTTAGTAATTAATCTAAAAATTTATGATGTTTTAAACTTGAAAATCATAACATTTTCCTATATTATTATACTAGTTTATGGAGCTCTCAAAATACACTGCTCTCAGTTTGCCATCTATGCTCCACCCCTATTTATTATGTTCTTAATATCCATTTGTAGTAGTCTTCTTAACAGCAGCTGGCTCTTCTATTCCTACATATACACTTAATTATATCCTACATACAAAATTGTTATGTGTCACTCCTCTTTCTTTGAAAAAATCATTCCTATATTTGTCCCACCTTTTTTGTAACACTACTGTCAATGTGGTACTTTGCCAGAACATGTGCCTCATCCCTATTTCATATTGTCCACATATTATTTTTCCAGTGTTTGATTTCCTGGCTTTATTTTTATCATCATTAGTCTTTGATTTTTTTTTTGTCATTGTAGAAGAATAAATATTTTCAGTAAAGTAAAAGAACTGTAGAGTGGTACTGATAGTGATACTAACAACCTAAATGTTCTTAGAATAGAAAAAAAGTGAAGACTAACAGGATGCTGGCATCTCTAAAGTTGACACTAAGAGGAGTTGGCACAGGATCCCACAGGGAGAAGGAATACCTTCTTTATAAGGATGTCCTTATGCAGGCAGCTTTGCAAGAATGGGGGAAAGGAGGCAAATAATTGCTTGTTGCAATGGCAAAAGAGAGGCAAGGAATGAAAACTCTAAATCACAGAAGTAACAGTATTAACATTTAATTAAGAGATGGAGAAAGACATAATATCTCTTTGGAAATACTGCTTTTGCATCAAAACTTCAGAGTTTTAATACTGCAAACTCTAAAATGGGAATAAAGGTAGGATATAAATGATGAAAATTAGAAAAGGCTGTTGTGACATATATTTTTATATCATACAATGGAAGATGTCACCATCTCCCCCCTCCCCCCGCCTTGTCATGGTCAAAAACATTTTTTTCCAAAGCTGACTACAATTTCCTGAGAGCAGGTATAAGCAACTTCATAGCCCTTCAGTTGGAACTAGCACTAATGTCCAAGCCTACACCAAAAAACTATATAAACACCTACATAGCTGTATGGACTCAGCAATATCTGACAAGATCAAATCATCTTCCTCAAGGAAGAGTAAACCTGTCTGGTGGACAGCAGCAATAAACAAACTCTATAATAAAAGGAAAATAAATTGCAGTCCAGGATCAAGAAGGAACAGGGGCCAAGTTGGAAGCAATATCTCCTATGTCTGAACAAGCAAATAAGATCACTGATACACAGATGTCCATAGTATGTGTAATGGTACGCAATATGATCCTGCAGAAACAGCTGTGGCAGGATCATCACAGGGAAGGGACATGCAGACCCCAACCAGTGCCTAGGTCCCCACAGCCATATGAACAATGGGACTTGGAGGGGGAACCCTCTGAGGCTGTCCCTGTAGGTAGACATAGGCATGCCCAGTATGCCCTCACCTTGACAAAGAGGAAATGCATAGCACGTGTACTGACAACCTAGGGACTGACACCTCACTCCAATTCACATACATAGTAAAAAGGATGCCAGACATACCACACAACCTGTACCTTATCATGTATTGGCTGTGTACTGCATGCATCAGACAGAGTCAGCCATGAAATACAGGTCTCTCAACCCCTGCATTAACAAGGTAAGTCACTCTTCTTTTCAACAAATGTACAGGGTACTAGACTATAGTAGCATATGTATGGACCTGCTGCATGTATGCAAGGGTATAGAGTAGGCTGCTGGGCTACTTGCAGAGAAGTAACAGCTACGTGGTACAACAGGTACTCTGTCCAATACTGAGTGCCCCATAATATGCATTAGGCCACATGGCTGGAAAACCCAATGCAGTATGCAATTGAAATGCCAAACTGTGGGGTCATAGGACAGATGCACAACTGTCAATGCCAGAGTCCCCTACCTTCAACACATCAGTGTTCTCATACAACTGCTGTAACAGTATGTTTGCAAAGATATATTAGCAGATCACACAATCCCAGGGCTGTCACAAAGAACCTGGCCAGATGTCCTATTTTCCACAAAATGCAGGTGTCACAGCAGGGGTTATAGTATATGTCTGTCTGCTGTTGATAGTGTAAGGAATTAAACCTCACTTTCTGGTGGCTGGTGTGGCTCACTGGGCTAAGTACATTAGCATGGCTGATGGTGTTGATGGTTTAAAGCTGGCTGCACCTACAACTTTTGCATGTGAGGTACTCGTATGGTAGGAGTCCCACAGACTGTCAATATGCCACAATCTGTTACTGCAAGAAAGCTGGACAAAGCCAGAGACAATGGGGGACAGAGGGCCAAACCTACAGCACATAGTAGTTAAATATAAATGATAAAATACAGAACCCAAGTAAAGAAACCTGTAAAATAAGACTGTAAAATACACAAAATAATAAAAATACCGGATCAACATGGCAGACTGCAGAATAACAGCTTTATTTTAACAAATAAAAAGTGAGGGCTTTCACGGTCATCCAACCACTTCTTCAGACTAAAAAATACATACTCCAGTTTTCAATTTAAAACATCTCTTAGCCAGTCAAACTTCTAGTGCTCATTATTGCTAATGACATCAAAAACATGAGCTAAACATGCTTCCATGGCTAATAAAAGAAACTACTTATCTAGTTACAACATAAATAATATAAATACATAACACTGATAAAAATATCACATGCAAAAACTAGTATATAAAATACATGTATCTAATATTTATGTAAACCATGATATCACATAGACTACTATTCAGTGTTTAAGTGGTTTAGCTTTTAAAAATGTTTTTAATGACAACATACCATTTAAACCAGGTGATTTATCAGCATTAAGAAAACAAGATCCATTTTTGTTCTGCTGTCTCTGTGACATTCTTTATATCACCTCCTTTTATTCCTTCTGCTATGACTTCTAAAACCAAGAATTTAAAAACATGTTCCCGGGCTTCTTTAGCAACATGTTGTGTCAGTGCATTTGTCTCTTTGCATTCCTAATATCCCTGTAATGCTCTAATATTCTGTCTTTTAGGGAGCTGTTGTTTTTCCTAGATAGAAAACATAACATGCACTGCAAAAACTGAAATATACAACGTTTCTAGTTTTACAATCAGCATAGAAACTTAAATCAATTTTAAAAGCTGCATATGAGTGTGAAACGTGTGCACCTGTATATATGTAACTGCATGCTGTACAGTTCCTACAGGCATATATCCAAATCCTGTCAGATTCTGCTATATTAGTATTGCTGCTAGATTTATAGCATAAAATGCCTCTTAAGAGACCTATTATTCCTAAACGTAAAATGTGGTCCTTCAGCAACATCTTTCAATTCATCAATAGTAGTAAGAATATTCCAGTTCTATTCTTTTATAATGTTACAAACGTCATTTATATCATTGGAATATGAAAGTGGTACCCCGAAGAACATCACTACTTACAGTTCTTTCTACTTCAACAAACGCTGTGGCCCCCTCACTATAGTATGGTTTACATTTACCCCGTCTCTCCTTCCAGGCGTTAGTGATACATGTATCTATATCCTTCTCTTTATAGCCCCTACTAAGAAATTCATGTTTAAACAATAATACTGCTGATTCGAGTTGTGTATCATTATTAGGTAATCTCATAACCCTATAAAATTGTCCTTTCAT
The DNA here is from genome assembly GCF_019279795.1 of Protopterus annectens. NCBI lineage: Eukaryota > Metazoa > Chordata > Ceratodontiformes > Protopteridae > Protopterus > Protopterus annectens. Next base: position 1,660,098,362 of record NC_056739.1, read on the forward strand.
AACATTATGCATGATGTGTCTGGGATGCATGCTTTTATTATGTAACAGATTATTTTTCCTTATAGGCTTTCTATAAAGGCTAGTTTCTATGTTCTTCATTTCTGTCTTACTAACCTTAATATCCAGAAATTCTATCTGTTCAGACAAATATTTATAAGTAAACCTAAGGAAACTAGGAGTTGTTTGTAAATATTGAATACATTCCTTTAAGGTTTCTTCTTGATCTTGCCACAACAAAAACATGTGATCCACAAAGTGCACATACCATGCTATATGTCCATTGTAGTCATTGTTATGGAAGACATTAGTGGTTTCCCACTGCACTGGAGAAAGGTTGGCATAGCTGTTAGCACACGCTGTGCCCATAGCTACGCCAGCCTTCTGAAGAAAAAACTCATTACCAAAAGCAAATGCATTATTCTCTAGGATTATTTCCAATAATGTGCACAATAACTTAGCTTTATCATTATTAAATCGTCTAATATTCAAAAATTCTCTAACATTTTCAACCCCCCATCCGTTAGGAATCACGTTTAAAAGGGATTCGATGTCTAATGTTATGAAGAAATATTCATTATTCAAAGCAATAGTTTTAGCATATAATCTTTGTAGAAATGTTTTTGTATCCTTTAAAATTGTTTCACAACTTTCTAATAATGGATGCAGATTCTTCTCTACATAAATAGATAAAGGTTCAGTTATCCAGCCTTTGCTGGAAACTATGGGACGCACAGGTGGAACTCTAACATGTTATGCTGTATCAGGAAAAATCATTTTTAAAGTTCATGTCCTTCCAAACAATTTCAAATCTTTAAGGACATCTACCAAGTTTGCTTTCTGTGCTGCGATAAAGGACAAGCCTTTTCCTAGCAAAGACAATTGCGCTTCAGTTAAAATCTGAGAAGAAATATTAATTAATAAACCTGTTGCTGCCTCTTCTATATCTTTGCCTGATTCACCAGGTTGTTTGTGCTGTGTAAACACTGAACTCTTCCTTTTCTCCCATGACTCCTGGAATGTTCCTTTATAGGAAACAGACTCTTGAGAACAAAACAACTCACCGTTGGCATTTGCGAGGTTGTACTGCGAGTTACTGCCCCTGAAAAAGACAACGGGGCTTGTAGCTTTGCTGTTGCTTCTTTACATGAACCAGAACCTGAACCAAGCTCGCTTATTAACTTCCACCATAGCTTCTACTTCTGTTCCTGTTTGTAGCGGCTGATCCATTTGATTCATCTGAATCACTTCCGCACTTCCTATGACTCCCTGTGTCTCTGTAGGCTGTTGGGAGCTTACTGACACTCCTGGTGGAACATCTATTAGTTGTTGGCTACTCAGTCTGGCGCTGGATCCACCCAACAACTCCAATGTACTGCCTCTCTCACTGGGCCATGAAAGAAATGCCCCGTTCCGAAAGTCCTGCATATCTCTTTATAATTTTCTAATTTTAGCTGCTTGTAACCTCTTTTTGTACATAATTATATTATTGTGCATGAAATCTAATTTATCACCTATGATTTATGCTGGAAAATCATCACAGATCTCAATCTGTAGTGTATTGATCTCAGTTAAGAGTTCTCTTTCATGCAGAATAAAAAAGTCAGTCAACAAGTTCATATATTCAGAACCCAGTTTAATGTTCAATACCTGCCATTGCCTGAGCAAGTCGGGGAAAGTCTCTCTATAACTGGGCATATTTAAGACTCTCAGCCCTCTGGGTATCACTTTATGCTGCAATGACACTTCTAAATGAAAGTGCTGCCATTGCAGGTGCTTAAACTTACACAATTTATTCTCTAGTGCTCTGTACTTATTTAAGAAGCTTTCATAGAGTTAATCGTCATTAGTACTTAGTACTGTTTGTAACATAGTCCCGGTATTCAATAGTGGATTTCTACCCATATCTAAGATCCTGTTCAAGCGATCATTCCTCTTTCTTGTAACTGCACCAACAGTATTCATTGGATTAAAGGGTAACTCCACTTCAATATCTTCCACCATACCTTCTGCCATGCTCGCTTTTTATTTATTAAAATAAAGCTGTTATTCCGCAGTCTGCTGTGTTGATCCATATTTTTATTATTTTGAGCACCTAGTAGGTGGCTAGTGTAACAGTAGATTGCAACAGGTCAGATCAGCAGCAGGATGTACAGGCCATCACTCAACTGTGTCAGTACTTGCGACAATTCAGTAGGTTCCATGTAGTAGTATAATATCAAAAAAACACAACTGCATGAGGAACAGAGCAGACATATGGAGTGAAATGCTAGACATCTTGCAAAATCATGTACAGTGAGAGGTATGTAGACTGTCACCCTGTGTGTGGTGTTACATTATGTATCCCAGTCACATCATACCTATAACTGCTTAGAACAAGAAATTTGGACAAAACCATGAAAAGTAGTGGGACAAAGGCCCAAATATAAGGAGAAGGATTAACTACTGGCCAGACAAATGTAGAAAGGTCAGAGAATAACAGGTCGAGAATTAGCATGGGTATCCTGACGTATATGGAGTCAGTAACTCAAATACCTGTCAGGATTTCCTAATGTCACTCTATAATGCTTTACCAATAATGCACCAGAAAATCACAATGCTATGTACAACATAACATACACATGATGCAAAACTCTGTACATTCTATTACAATTTGTACAGCTGATAGGTATGAGACATATATTATGTTAAGCACACAGCCGGGGAATGCTTGGACAAAATATCATGTAGGTGCTGAAGTGCTGAAGCAGGTGCAGCAGCCAATTAGCTGCAGCACATAAAATCCCGGACTGGAATACAGGTAGGCCTGGCCTGGAGACACCAGCTGACTTGAGCACATGTCTGATGCCTCATCTGCCCAAAGAACTGTTATGTGGAAATATGTCTGTGTATACTGACAGCTATACACATATATATATATATATATATATATATATATATATATATATATATATGTATCTGTCTCTCCCTATCCCTCTCACACATGATTATCCCATCTATCAGTATGTGGCACATATATATATATATCTATATATATATATATATATATATATATATATATATATATATATATATATATATATAAAATAACATATATATCTATATTGTATTATTTATCTACACACACACACACACACACATATATATTTTATATATATATATATATATATATATATATATATATATATATATAAATATATATAAAGAGAGGGAGAGAGCTACATACATGTGTGCAGTGATTTAGACCCTCCACATATTTGTATATAACACTGAACACTGTCACGTAACACATACACACAGCTACAGTTACATCCCTGATATATATATATATATATATATATATATATATATATATATATATATATATATGTATATAACATATATATCTATATTTTATTATATATCTTTATTGTATTATATATCTACATATATAGAGAGAGTTAGGGATAGAGAGAGGGAGAGAGCTACATACATGTGTAGAGTGATTTAGACCCGCCACATATTTGTATATAACATTGTCATGTAACACATACACACAACTACAGTTACATCCCTGATATATATATATATATATATATATATATATATATATATATATATATATTCACACATATATGTATATCTATCTATATCTAGCTATATATATATATATATATATATATATATATATGTAATATATATATATATATATATATATATATATATATATATATATATATATATATATATAATATGTGTGTGTGTGTGTATATAAAAATATATATATATATATATATATATATATATATATATATATATATATATATAAATTTATTTAGAAAGAGGGATCTAAATATAGATATATACATGTGTATATGTGTATGGAAATGTACAAATGTTGACACCTACACACAGAATGCTGGGGCTATCTGCACCTACACACACAATTGTTGTTGGATGGTAACATACCAAGGCCGCATAATGACAGAATTCACCCAACCACTGAACCCTGTGCTTGTGAAATGTCACCCTGTAGACAGACAACAGCAGGCAAGTGGTCTAATGTGCATTGGCTTCAATGCAGGACTTGCACAGGCCATACTGTCACTGGCCAATTGTCCACCTAGCAAACTGCAACCGGCCAGACATGGTACCTGTACACACATAGCAGGGGTATTAAAAGGTACCCCACTGCTATGACACTAGATACACTAACAGTATAAATCACGTTCACTTTGCAGGCCACACATGCTGTGTAATATGAGGCCACTTTGCGTAGTCCACAAGAACTGTGGCTGCAACCACATGTACAACGGATTTAACCAGTCGTGCGTACAATAAATACTGTGAGCTATAGTGTGTAATAATAGGTAAGTAGGGGTACTAATCTTACTTCAAACACTGTGTGTGTGTGTGTGTGTGTGTGTGTGTGTGTGTGTGTGTGTGTGTGTGTGTGTGTGTGTGTGTGTGTGTGTGTGTGCAGATATTTCCCTTACAGCAGTACAGACATGCCCATCTGGCTTATGTCTATGCAGTGGTTAATAATTTTATGGCCCTGTGACTAGCGTCCTGCTGAAAATTGACCTCCCTGTCAATACCTGCTGATGTTATCCACCTTAATAGAATGGGCTGACAACTTAATGACAGATACGCTGCATGGCACATGTGATAAGTACGTAGGGCTATGGTGTATACTAAGAGACAGGCAGGGGTTCTAATCTTGCAACAGGCAACTCTGTGTTTGTGTGTGTGCATAAATATATCCCCTAGCAGCAGTTTACATGTGCCTGTATCACCTATCTCTGTGCAATGGTTATACATTTTAAGGCCCTGTGACTACCTGTTAACCTCTGTTTTGGCCACCTTTACAAGGCCTGCTGATGTCATCCACCTTAACAGCACAGGCTGACACTCTAATGACAGATATACTCTGTGGAGCATGTGATAAGCACATAGTGTTATAGTGTATACTACTGGATAGGTAGGGTTCTCCTCTCATAACCCACACCTTTGTGTGTGCGTGCAAACATATTTCCATACAGCAGTACAGATATGGTCATATGGGTGCGCAAAAGTCATGCATTTTACCACCCTTTGACTAGCTGCTGGCCCTTAATAGCCCACATTTGCCTAGGCATAAATGCTATCTGCCACCCCATACATTTCTATGTACAAAACACCCAGGTGACACATATCATGGGTAGTAGGCCTTGTCACAGGCTATGCATGCACTGACTGCCCCCACTGTCCCTGAAACACTATTCTGTACATATGTACCCAGGTAACCATGCATATATACAGCCGTACCTTGCTGATATCATATTTTTGCTGTGCTCTCATTCCATCCTGTGCTGCTGTATTGCCACCGAGTCTCCATAGATCAGCCACTCAGACCCCTGAAACGGAAACATACACAGTTATGTGAGACACCTGTCAGTCTGCAACACTACCAGCAGTCTCACATCATGCAACAAAGATACACAATCTGTGATGTCTATGCATGACACAACCCAGCATATAGCACCTCTCATGGCCACAACAGCCTATATGGCAAAACATTACCACACTACCAAACCTACATGTAAAGTAATATAGTCACCCTGTGCATCAGACACATATTTACATGTCCCTGCATTGTTGGCATGGATGACAAGGATGTGGCACAAGTATCATCACCTGCACATGTTGTGGTGTGGGGGTGTTAGAGGCCTAGGCTGTGCCAAAGAGTTGACAGTATGTGTGTAATTCAGGAAGCAGTGCTGGTTAGGTGGGCCATGGAGAGGTGCCATGTGTGTCTGCTAGTGACCTGCATGTGACAGTGATGTTTGAATTTGTGCATGCACACAGTCAAGCCCAGTGCTAACCCTACACATGTGTATGTTGGACAGATGTGGACCGTACATGGCAGAATGGAGAGTTCTCCATCTCCAGCCATGAACACTGGAACTGGCTCTGCCAGGAGTGGCACTGGCACCACCATGCCCAGGGTCTGATATGGTGCTAGTAGCTCATGGTGACTGCTGTCTGTTGGGCCAGTGTTCCCAAGGGATCACCAGGGCCATGCCCATGGTCTGCCACATCATGGTGTGGACAGCACACTCCCTTCTGTGGTGCTGGAGGTGCTGCCACTATGGGACTGTGAGTGTGCATGGTGACATGGACTCTCCACAGATGGTGTTGCTGACCTACATCCATGTGTCCAATACACTAATCCAACCAGATTTTCCAGCACAGACAACATGCGGTGAAACACTGACACACTCTCAGTCCACCATCTGTCCACTACATCATTGAAAAGATCCAAGGCATCACCAATGCAGTGGAGGCTGTCACGGATGTCAGACTGTGCTGCATCCATAATCCTGAACATCCATCTGGTGTTGCATTCAGAACATTTCTGTGCCTCCATGACAGACTGAAACATGCAGCAGGTGACCCGTGATGTGACACATTTGACTGGTGGTGGGTGGGCAGCAGTCCTTCTCTCAGCACTTCTGTCAATCTGCCTGTGTGTGACCTCACCAGCTCTCTGGCCATGGACAGCATCTACACTCACTGATGCCATACTTGCCACACTGTCCTGTTTGATGTCACCACACTCTTACTGTCCTATCTGTGGCCTCAGGTGATTGGGTATGTGTGGGCATACTGACTTTGTGAGGTGACAATGGGGGAGACAGTGGAATGTCAACCCATGGGAGGGATTCAGTCCCCTGCAAACCCACCTGTGCCTCACTATTGCCACCATCATCATTAGAGTCCAATTGGACACTGACATCAGGTTGTGAGGAGGACAGACTCCAACCCCCACATTCACCTGTGAGGAGGAAGACAAGATAAATACATTATTACCTGCACTATTATCTATGGTAATCCATACAGACACATACAGATGAGGAGCTACAAGTGCATTACACATCACACATCTTATTTTTGATCCCATTCACAACACACAAACACACAACATATACATACCAAACAGGCCCTTTGTAACATGCACTGCAGCCACTTCCTGTTAATGTTGCCAGTACAGTACACCTGTGAGATAATATGTCAGTGTATCTGATAGACCTAACACTAAAACACAGTGCACCATTCGTGACCATACTATCCCAGTTATAGTATCACTGCCTCAAATATGTAGCATCTCCATATTGTGTGTGAATAGGCATCTGTGAGTGATTGCCTCCTGTATAACAGGCTGCATAGTCCTTCCCAAAATTAAGTGCAAATGCGTTAATCTTCATGCAACTAAATAATTGTGATTACCCATTCAATGCACTCCTGTTAACTGATCCACAATTGAACATACAACCTAATCTACTCTGGCTAAGCATAACAGTTGTGCCTAGGTCAAATTGGCAGCCCATAGCATTCATAGGGTATATATGATCCATAAAACAACAGTATCACACTTACCAGGTACAGGACCTTGGACTCTGGCCACACCAGATGGACCTATGTAAATGTGAGTAAGAGGTATTGTCAGCAATATCAAATGTGGCATTGTTACAGGGTAATATGACTCTACATCCACATGTACAGTAGCTAATGTGATACTGCCTACATTGCTGAACTTCTGTGTATGTGTGCACAACTGTGCATTAAAACCAAACCCCCCCAATGCAGATTGACCTGACACCCATGCACTGGTATGCAGAGGCTGCCACAATGACTGATACAGTATAACAGTGATGAACACAGGAAGCTTACCTGAATGCTCCTCTGATGTGGATACTGTGGCACCCACCTCCAGAATGTATGGGGTGATGGATACTTGTGAGCTGGTGGTTGTTCCCAGGTTCACCAGGAATTCTTCTGTGGCCAACAGAGGTTGTTCTGCTGCAGGCCATCCGGTGGCAGCACAGTCCCTAGCCACAGTGGCTGCCCTTTGCTGTGCAGCATTGACCATATCTGGGGCCCCAGTGTCAGATCTGTTTGTAGGTCCTGTCCTGTTTGCTATTTGTTTGACTGCTGTGATGAGGTCAGCCCACAGTGCTGCATGTTATTCACAATACTGGCGACTCCTGGACAGCAGAATCTTATGATGCAGTCTGAGGCCATCCAGGATGACATTATTTTCAGCTGCTGAAAATGGTGGTTGCCTCCTTCAATACATCCTTCCTGAAAGACAACAAGAGGGGAACACATGCATGGACATCCATTATCAACAGACCCTGCACAACAAAAATGGCCTGCACTATTCACTGCTACCTCCCACATCATTCCCATGCACTCTAACAACACACCACATGTGGGTCTATCACCAACACAGTAGCAATACCAGTTATGTCCCTGTGTGCTGTGACAGAGTCTGCTGTATTTCTTCACAACCATCAATGCCATCTCCTGTCATGTATCTCCTATGGGCAAAGTTTTTCTGCATAGCCGCCTATTTTGAGCATTTCCTGGCTTGTTAAACTTGATTTCTGCATTAGTAACTGTATTTAGAGCCAACCTAGAGCTGTTTACTGAATTTCCTGTTTGCACTTATTTTTAAAATCGTTTTTTTCTCAAAACTTGCATTTTATCGGTCTTTGGCCTAGCACTCTTGTGTTGGGTCATTTACTGTACTGTTATAACTTGTTGATACTTGTGAACCTCTGCTATCTCTGAAAAAAACAAAAAAACAAAAAAAATCTTGCTTTTTTCCCACTTTTCTGAGATTGAAAAAGTTCAGTTACAGGCTTGCTGTTCTTGAACTGTTTGTAAGTTTCTTGGAGGCCATTTTTTGCTTGGGCTAAAGGGAAGTCTCTCTGTTGATCAGTGGCAGTGAAAAACATTGAGCAGCCTGCCTGCCCCTGTGGGAGTGGTTACTGACTTGAAACTGTAGTTTTATTGGCCATTTTGGGTCAATTCCAAACTCCTTCATCTTCCTCTCTTAAAACCCTCTTTTGCGCGATTTTGCACGTTTTGTGCATAGCGCAACAGTGGGCAGCGCCGCCTGATTGGGTTTAAACTATTCCTGGCTCCACAAAGTCTACTCTTCACTTTTTCCCTTAGAACTGCTCTATCTCTCAATTTAAACACCATATTCTCTTTCTAAGGCCCTTCATTGGTCCAATTAAGTAATCCTACAAGTTAGCACTATTAAACCATAAGCACTACTTACTCTTATACTCTCTACGATTACCCTGTCCTCTATTGGTCCATCTTAAATTCAGTTTCCCTATATTACTCTAGCATGTCCAAAGGTCACTCAACGGTTTCCTCTCCAGACCAGCTGGTGAATCTGGGAATTTTGAGGCAATGTTACAACTGTCTCATGTACACGGACAACCCTCTCCTCCTCCAAACAGGTTCAAATATATGTGAGAGATGCAACTATTTAGCCAAACTGGAGGCTGAGCTCTCTCATCTCAAAACTGGTGTAACCAGTCAGGAGAAGAAGGTAACCTCACACAACACAATTCCAGTATCACATAGTCCCACCACATCAGCGAACCAAACATAAATACACAAAAACATACTCGGAGGCTCTAAATAAAAATCTACCTAAGCAACAGAGACCTCCAAAGCAGACATCCAAGCAAACGCTACCTCAAAACAAAATACGTACAACACATAGCCCACAAAGTCAGTGTACCAAGCAGCCACAGCCCTTAAGGCTGAATAACACACCTGATACTCTTGCAATAGGTGACTCTATTGTTAGACACACTGACGTCCCGCTCACCAGGCTGAATAAAGAGAAGGTCACGGTGAGCTGCCTGTCGGGTGGTAGGATCCGCCACATAACGCAAGCACTCAGGTCACTCCAAAGCAAATACAAATATGACTCAGTCATTGTACATGCTGGTGTGAATGACCTGAGACGTACCTCCCTGGACTACATGAAAAGAGACATAGAGGAGCTCTCTGATCATGTAGCCCAGGCTGGTATGACCCTGACCTTGAGCAGCATATTACCCTCACCTAGAATGATGCCTCAGTACAAAGACAAAATGATCAATTTTAACAACTGGCTAAAATGTTGGTGTCATTCAAAGGGGATCCAGTGTCTGTCAGCCTGGGATGACATGCTCGACAAGCCACGTTGCTTCGCTAGGGACGGCTTGCACCTGTCACCACTGGGCTTTCGGATATTGGCAAAGGCTCTTGCCAGCCCCATAGTGCCTTTTTTAGGCAAGGCTCAAAAGTCAAACACACCCCCATAGACAGCACAAGGAACAAGAAACTAAGGGTAATGCTGCTTAACGCCAGAAGTCTTAACCTCAAGATGCATGCACTCGTAGCTCTCCTCAGTATGGAGAACATCGATATCTGTGCAGTGACAGAAACCTGGTTCAAGGCTCCAGAGAGCACCCCAGCACTACCAGGCTATACCTCATATCATGCTTTTTGGCCCCAAAACCCGGACTGAACCACAAAAGGAGGGGGAGTTTCCATATTTATCAAGGATATCCACACCTCCAGGTTAGTGGCATTGCACCAAGTATCGGAGACCATCCATGTGCAACTAACAGTGGGCAAGATTGCTTTTCAGTTTATAGCATCCTACAGACCACCCTCTCAAAGTCAGGAATCCCACTCGGCTTTCCTGAAAACATTGGAGAACATGAAGATCTCTCCAAACACCATTATATTGGGTGACTTCAACTACCCAAACATTGACTGGGAGCACTACTCAAGCCCCAGCACCTTAGCCCAAAGGTTCCTGGAAATTATAAACTCAGATGCTATGGAACAACTAGTCACCACTCCCACAAGAGGGGACAACATAAGAGACCTGATCATTACCAACATGGGGACGCTATGCTCCACACCAGAAGTATATCCCTCATTGGTAAGATCAGACCATAAATTAATTTCACTGGATGTCCACATCCTGACCCCACCCCCAGCCCAGAAAACCACAGTGAAAAACTTCTCAAAAGCGAACTTCTCACTTCTCAAAACTGAAGTGGAATCCTTCAAGGCCCCAGGGCCAGTGGAAACTACGGCCCAAACTGCAGAATCCTATATAAACACATTCTATGGACATCTCCAGGAATGCATGGATCATGCTATCCCAAACAAAACCAAGACCCAATCATCCAAAGGCAGGCGTCCAGTCTGGTGGACCCTGCCATAAATAAACTGTACAACAGAAGGAGGAAGCTACTACATGATAGAGCAAAATCCCTAATAGGGAAGGCATCTCTGATCAGTACTAGCAAAAAATTACGATCCCTCATAAAATCCTCCAAGGCCAGCTTCGAGAGAAAAATTGCACAGGACACCAAAGACAATCATAAGGCTTTTTTCAGTTATGTTAGGAACCTGGGATGCAACTCCCAGACTTGTTCTGAGTTGATTCTAAATGACAAAAGATACACTGAACCCACAGACATCGCCAATATCCTGGCAGACAGGTTCAGTGCAAACTTCTCCACCCCCCCCCCCAAAAGAGCAAGTATCTATCTCGGCAGAGGGTTGCCTCCCAAACATCTCTGATGCTCAGGTGAAGGCTGCCCTCTCCAAAGCAAAAAACACTGCTTCTATGGGACCAGATGGTGTCCCAGGTTGCGTCCTACATGAACTCCAAGAGGAACTAATCCCTCAAATAAAACAGCTATACAATCTCAGCCTCACTGCAGGATATGTGCCCACAGAATGGCGTACAGCAACAGTGGTCCCACTCCACAAAGGTGGAGCCTCTACGGACCCTGGAAACTATTGCCCCATAAGCCTGACTAGCTTAGTCTGCAAGGCTATGGAGAGGATCATCATGGAGCTCATAAACAAAGACATTGGGGACCTACAGACACTAGATCCTACCCAGTTTGGCTTTGTCAAGGGCAGATCCTGCCTTTTGAACCTGGTTGACTTCTTGAAACAGTCACCAAAGCCATAGATGAAGGGAAGGTAGTCCACACAGCCTATCTGGACCTTGCAAAGGCATTTGACACAATACCCCACTCGGGCATCATAGATAAGCTATCCAGCTTAAATATAAACCCCTATGTCACAAGATGGTTCGCAAACTGGCTCAAAGACAGAACCCACAGAGTGAGAGTTGCTGGAGCCATGTCAGACTCAAAACCGGTCACAAGTGGCATCCCACAGGGTTCTGTCCTGGGACCACTCTTGTTCGGTATATACTTTTCCGAGGTACAGGCAAACGTGGGAGGACTATGGCTCACCAAGTTCACAGACAACTGCAAACTGGGTTCCATAATCGACTCTCCAGCTGACACAAACATCCTTCAAAAAGGTCTCACAGAGACAGATAACTGGTGCCAGCGCCATGGTTTAAAGCTAAATGCCAAAAAATGTATAGTCATACCCTTTGGCAAAAACAATGTGCCCACAAATTACCATGTAGGCGGAAACCCATTAAGTACAGAGAAAGTTATTAGGGACCTGGGGACCCAAGTTGATAGCAATCTCTCCTTTGAAAACCACATTGCCAAAGTGGTTAGAAAGACCTTCTACATAGCCCACCTCATTACGAAGGGTTTCACATCTAGATCAAGAGAGGTAACCGTGCCCCTTTATTCATCCCTTATCAGGCCCATCATAGAATACAATGCCCCTTTTGGGATGTACCTTACCCAGCACCTGCAGCAATTAGAAAGACCCCAAAAGTATCTCACCAAGAGGATCAAGGGTCTCAAACAGATGCCATATGCTGCTCGGTTAAAAAAACTCCAGCTCTACTCAGTTGCATACCGCCTACTTCGAGGTGATCTATGCCTGACATACAAAGCTATGTCAAATCCAGAATTAATGGACATACTCCACCTCAGTAAATCTAAATCCCTTAGAGCCACATGCTCGAGGGACTTGAACCTCAGCACAGAAATAAATAGAACTTGCTGGAGGGACAGGTTCATAACCCAGAGGCTCCCTTCACTCTGGAATAGAATTCCAGTTCATGTGAGGCAGAGCACCTCACTGAATCTCTTCAAGAAGAATCTCGATAGGTGGATGGGGGATCGTAGGTTTGTCCCAGGGATTACTCTCATGTCACTATTAGACAGAGGCACAGTAAACTAAACCTTGAAAAGGGCACAGTATACTCAAATCAAGGGGTGGCGTAAGCCATACAGAATCGGGCTAGGCTTATAATTGCCCCAGGGCAGATAGCCTAGTATGAACCTATGAACCTATAAAGTCTCACTACTATGTCATACAGCTACTGTCAGACAAATAGGTGTGTGTTATTACAACCATATGTGGACAGTCCAGCAACACAAGTGTGCCACAATGACAGACAGCAATGCAAACCTGCTGCAGTATATCTTCCCTGCAGACATCATACATCTCCAGTGCACAGATGTTTGTGTAATGTGTACGTGTGTCTGATATATGTGGTCCTTTTGGCACACACATGTGGATGTCTGGCAAACGGCCAATAATTGATGGTTGTTTTCAGAATACAGAGAGTCTGGCTGTCATACACCAGACCCCTCAGAATACACCTATGCTATAGTAATATCTGTTAGTCTATTCATAGTATTACTTTGCATGGCCAATATGTACACTCTGTTGCAGAGGGTGGGCCTGTGACCCTCCACTAATAATGGCTATGACCTAAATTACTACTGTAGGTGGTTGCCAGGCATGTTAGACGTAGCTCTCAAGTGATGAGGTACAACTGTCAACAAAGCAGTGACCTAGCCAGAGTCCATCAGGGACAGTCAGGTACGGGTCTATATTAAGTCAGCAAAAAGGCATAACAGCAAATGCCATTTCTCTGACACGTATAGAATGAAATCTCACAACAGTGACAGCTCAGGTCAGTGATTTTTTTCCCAGGGAAAAAAAAATCACTTGGCCTGAGCCGTGACATTGCCCTTTACCCCACTGTAGTGCGATCTCAGAGTTGGTATATTTAGTTAGGGGTGTGTGGGAGGCACAGCCCCCAACATTGTGGGGTGTGTGGGGGTGAAGCCCCCCACTCTGCTATGTTTTAAATCGTGTGTTGTGTTTTATGGTTTACCGATTTTTTTTCCCTCGGAAAAAAATCTGTGACCTGGGATTTTGCTGTTGTGGGATTTTGTTGTTTATGTGTCGGTGAAACGGCATTCATTGTAATGCCATTTTGCTGACTTAATATAGACCCGTCAGGGACACCTTTACAACCTCTGAACTATTCCTGTGTGACATTCACAGACTGAGAGGAGTTGAATAACAGTACATTATGTGATATTACAGCTGCATCCACCCTTACTTACTGTCAATATGTCTAACTCATAATCCACTAGCTTTCATACAGGGGCCGACCATTGCAAGTGGGAGTAAGAGGGCCACAGCTGAGATTTGATTCAAATCAGGTACAGCTGACAGGCATGCCTGTAGCTGTTGGACAGCAGAGTATCACCAACATGTCATTCTCATAGATGTACTACAGGTCTACTGTTGTAATCCCTACTCCCCATACCTCCTTCCTCCCATCTGCATTCCATTATATGGGGACATGTATTGCATACCTGGAACAGTGAAGTAATACTTTTGTGAACAAATCCTCAAGAAAAAGCTTGCTAAATTGTACTCTGTCTTGGTAAAGCAACATAAAGACCTGTTTCCCATAGGCAGTTGATTGCCTTTTGTAGGTAATGCTCATTAACAGGTAATTGCCTGTGCACCAATCTGTAACAAAGACTTGCTAATTACATCCAAAATAGCTGGGTTGCACTTTCATTATCCAATGACATGGCTCCACAGTGCAATATTTAAGGCCTTTATGTAGGCTCTGGCCCCTTTCCTAGTCTTTGAGATGGACATTACTGATGTATGGAGACTACAGCATTGTAAAGGGTAGGTAAAAATACTGTCCGCTGTTGAGATTTATGAGGTATGTCAACAGTATTGCATGCTATGTTTGGCCATTGTCCAATGACAATCTGGCAGTTCAGTGTTAAGCATTGTGGATTGAGTTCAGTAAGAGGGGAGAGACATGTGAGTGTCAGATGTCATACTCATCAGAAAATGCATGCTGATGCAGTAGCTGCTATTTTATCAGCTCACTATCTTTTAGGGCCAAACTGTGAAACATGTCCCTGTCGCTGGACCTTTGCTCCCCCCTCATGTATTGTTTTGTCTGGAACCTTTGTTCTTAGGTATGAGGTATGGTAGGTCTATAGCAGGCAGCTTAACATACAGTTGCATATGTTGCAGACTGTAGCTATTTCTGCAGCCTAGACACATAGGGGGGAGTGTGAACACTTTGTAGGACAGCAAGCTGTAAGTGTAACTTAGGCAGCAGTGTCAGCTCTGTCATTACATCAGAGCCAGGGTGAGGCCACCATTTACATTCCACTTGAGGGATGTGCTTAGGGTACATCTGTTATATAACAATGCCTATTTCAGCGTAGTAAACAACATATAATAAGGCTACACAAAAATGTGCATTGTGTCCCTACCTACAGGCCTTTAACTTGCAAACATGGGTAGCAGTTATTTCAGTAGCAGCAACCTGTGTGAGTTAAAATTGCATGACTCAGTCATTATTTGCTGTGTTCACAAGAATGTAAATTATGTGCAATACACTGGGTTTGAACCCAGGAATGTGGGTGGCAAAATGTGCTGTATGCAAGGCATTTAACAGACTGAGCTACTGCATCAGTGCTGCTGCAGGTGTATTTGTAAGATATATGTGCATACATGCAGTCTGTGGCACACCTTGTCTGCATCCATCATTATAAGCATGGGGAGGGTAGCCTAATGGTTAAGGTGTTTGCCTTACAAACTTAAGGTGCAGGGTTTGAGTCTCACAAGGGATAATTGGCTAGGCTTAAAATGGCTCACAAAGGCAGTTAGCCTAGTACTAACCTATGAGTCCTAACCTATAACCTATTTCATAGGAAGTTGTGCAGCAGGATCCCAGTTGCTACCTTAGCAGGTGTGTTTAAAGATGTTGCAGATGAAAGGGGATGATTATCTGCTATCATACCTGTCAATCTGTTAAAGTAAGAACTCTGGACAAAGTCATGTATACAAGTGGGACAAAGGTCCAAAACTAGGGACAATCTTTACATATTGGTCTTACAGACATAGAATATTGGTAGAGTAACAGGATTTGCATTAGCACATGTTTCCTTAAGGGTATGAAGTGTGACACTCAAACGTCTGCCGTGATTTCCTAACCTCAGTCTTTAATGACTTGATACTACTTTGTCAATAGTATATGTTTTTATGAAAACCGGGCCAAACATAGGGGGCAAAACTATGGACATTCTGCAACAGTCTGTACAGTTGATGGGTATACCTGCTATCCCAAGCCTCAAGTACATCCATTATTATTTATTTGGCTGTGTACTGGTGTAGTGTTTGTATCACAGTCCCAAGTACACTGCCATTTTTTCCATTAGATGTATTTGCAGTCTTTCAGTGGCAATCAGTATATGTTGCTGGAAACACCTATTTCAATTCATAGTTGAGTGATCTAGAGGGCTAATGCAATGTGCTGTAGTTGACAGGGGCCTGGATTCAAGATGTGGCAGGGGTGATTATTTTGCAGATGTGCCTGACACTGTGAGAAACACATAAGATTATTAAGGCAGTTTTAAACAGATTTAAGTGGGTGTGTGTGATTTTTGAGCGGCTCACTGCATTGTGGCGTGGTTTTGTGCTGTAAACTGCTTAGCTCCCCACAAACCCATGCTAAAATTAAAAAAGAAAAGAAAATGGGATGATAGGAAAGTGGTGAAATGGTGGAAAAACATACTGAAAGGCAGGTAGGGATGTGCAGGACAGGTGCAGGAAAGGACCATAGCTTTTAATTTCTTGTACAGCAGCAGGTGTGCATTTTTACAGATTTTGCACATGGATTTGTACCCTCAAACCCCAGAGAGAGAGAGAGAGAGAGGGGTGAGGACAACAGAAATGGACCTAATTTGTTGTGTCCAGTGGACATGTGTGCAAAATGGAAAGCTATGTATGGAGTGATATTTTTTTGTGGGACAGGTGCCCATTTTTTTTTAAGGAGAGAGTGGAATGTTGGGGAAAAGATGTAGGAAAGTGTAGGGAAGTAAGTTTGTTAGCAGAGGTGACATTTGCAGACAGACAAGACAGAATACAGGGGAGGTGTGTGACACATGAGGGGTAAACATCTTGGATGGGGAGGGTGTTATGGAATTAGAGGTGCATGTGCCTCCAAGTGGCAGAAGCGTGACTGAGATCCCCACCCATGGGCAGTCAACAATGCTTCTTCACTGCCCCAAAGGTGACTGTGCTGAAGGCAGGGCGCTGGGGCCCTCAGGCCTTGCCAGGTTGTCTAGTCTGCCCTCAATCCAGCGCAGGTGACATTCATAGTTCCTATGAACAATCCTGCACACCATGGCTGGTAGTTGATCCTGGGTGACAACCCCCCTCTGCTCCTGCTTCTGGGGAGGGAGACAAGCCCCATCTCCAAAGGTGGTGCAGCACCAGCAGAAAGGGCGCCATTAGCTTGGTTCCCAGATGAGCTGGTACTCGGTGCCACGGCTGGCTGAGGTATGGTAGGCAGATCACTGGCCTACCCAGACATGCTGTGGGTATGGAAGTTAAGCAATAAACATAATTAAGTTATGAACAAAACCATTGTTAGTAATAACAGCATGCCAGAACAGTGTAAATAACCCCATTACAGCTAAATGCATATTATGTGGAATGCAACAATAAATAACTAAACAGTCAGTATATTAACATCATGCCAGTAACAGTTATGGCACAAGTCCAACAGAATAGGTTATTCAACAAGATATGTTAATACGCAACCATAATAATGCATAACATTAATAAAACACATGCCCAAAATAACGTTTATGGAACAATATATGTTAATAGTAAACCATAATCAATATATAACAATAATAAATATATGAAGATAAGGGGTGGAAAGAGAGAAAAATATGGTCCATTGATACAATCATGGTCTATATAAATGACAACAGTAATGCTATACACTCTACAGGTCTGTCCTTTCTTTATCTGTAAATGTGCCCTATAGTTGCTGTAGCACATACATACCTCTCAAGAGCTATCTGCATGGGATACAATGGACCAAGTAGTAGCACCTGCAGGTACACAGCTACAAAGAACACTTGCACATCAAGTGGACTTATATGAGTACCATGGAGTACTGTGGGCTAATGTACTATTAATCTGATTTTGACATATAATCATGTTAATGATACATCTGTGACAGAGGGATTAAGCAACAAAAATTACATTCCCTGATAGTGTGACACTTGAGAGACCTGCATGTGTACCATACAGAGAGTACACAGGCAGGCATGGGGATCATACCTAATAGCAGTGACTGCAGGGGACATGTGCATCACATGTAGCAATGGAATGCATCAACTTTTACAAAACACTCCAGGAATACAGTCACACTTTGATTACACATTTTATTTATTTTATTTTATTATATTTTTTTATTTGAACCTGTTTCCTTTATTGTTTGCATAAATAGCACATTTGTGATAATGATTTTAACAGTCTGTGTCATCTGAACAAACAATTATTTACACATATTTACCAATAGTCCCTGTGGAGTGAATATCTGTCATCATAACACATCTTTCAGATATTCAGTACTAGTTAGTAATACATGGAACTGGACTCAAACCCAGGTCTGTGTGTATCAAAATGCACTTCGTACACAGCATTTAACAAACTGAGCTACTGCATCACTGCTGACATCTGGCTGACTGATTTCTACCTAGAGCTGATCTGGAAACAAAATATGACCTGTTACTACTACTACAGTGTTATAATACACTGCAGTGACAGTCGGACACACCTGCATGAAATGCAATCATGGCAGAGATACTAGGTAACCTATACATTACTAAATAAAATGCAGGTTTATACAATATATCGTTACTAGGTTGAAATATCAGCTCTTATTCCAGAAGTATTGCACAGCAGTTTATTACAGATACCTTCATGCATTTAGTGGTGTACTTTCCAGTTTTTATTGAACAACAATTAATGTAATGCAGGTGTTGCAATACAGCAATAATTCCACAGTTATTGGGATAGAAACTTTATTTAATTTAATTTAGCAAGGTTAATGCTTTACTCTTTCCTGCTTATTGCAGTACATTAGGCAGTAGTCACTTATTGCAGTCCAGGACTACAATCACATTCGTTGCAATGCAATCAAAACTGTATATACCTAATGGCAGTTAATTCTTTACTCTTTCTTGCTTATGTGACTATAGATTGGAAAATACATTTGTACTCATCACACTGACAGTGCAACCTGGCCAGATGCCCTGCATGCGTCTTGATGTTGTGAGCTCACACTTCTGCAGCTGTTGGGAGAGACGCACACCATTATGCATACCATTTTAGCAGACATAGCATAACTATTGGTGAAACACAGGTAAACCTACTTAAAAAGTTGTGTAACATTGCCTGCCCAGAATTCTTGGACCCAGGAGCCATGGTAACCACCCTGCATGAGTCGGTCTTCATGGTTTTTCACTAGGAGTCTGAGCGTGACCCTGGACTCCTCAGTGCCCCACTGCTGCACCCGAAAGCAAGAACCATTTCCATCACCTGCCATAGTATCCTCACAGGTTGAACGCCAATAGATTCTGCAGTATTCCCACTTATTGCACTTAATATAGCCTGTTTTCATGCCCTTACATGCCATTGGGCAATTTTTAAAAATGTGGTGCGGCGCTTAGCATCACACAAACCAGCTCAGTGGAGCTGCACGGAGCCAAGCAGCATTGAGCAGTGCTAAAACAGGTCTTATTTAAGAAGTGCTTGTCATGGCTTAGCAGAGCTTAGCAGAGCTTAGCTGACTGCAGCACATCAAGATTTAAAAATAATTTGCATAATTTGTATTTGGAAAATAAATGCTTAATAACCCTTCTGTGTATTCAAGCCCATGCACTTACTGCACATAAAGCTGTCACTCTAACCATTTGACTATGTGGATGTGTAGAATGCTGCTATACATTTAGTTATACCTCTCAGCTACATTTAAGCACACTGAGCACCACACCACACCATGCAAACCTGGTCAGCTATGCTTAAACTTGAACTTTGCATTAATAATTAAATGTATCCAGTTTCTATTTTTAGATGTCTGGCATGTATCAATTGCTTCACACCACACTGCAAACTTCAAAAAAATTAAAAAAAAAAATATTAAAGTTTATTACATTGATATAATGCACTTTGACAGTGCAGGGGGTGTGTTACTCATCTGCAGACACACTTAGTAGCACACTCCCTACACTGATTCATTGACCGTGGTCCACAGCTCTCCCTCAGTAACGCGCCATCATTAATATGCATGACACGCTACTGAGAGGGAACCACATACACAGCCACAGTACCTTCCATGTGGGCTCTACACTTTGCCTACATGGATTTTATTAAATCTAGGGGACTATGTTATTATGCTTGTAATCTTTCTCATTCCACAAAGCACACAGAAATGGCTTCTGCCATAATTCTCTAGTAAGACAGGCACAGTTCATCCATTTAGGATGTTAATACGCTGGGAAATTCTTCCACTCCCTTTGAATGCTTATATGCTGTAGAATCAGAGAGAATGGGGAGTTCTTTTCTCTAAAAAGGAAGGGGATATTTTAGTAAAATTATTAGTTGGCATTATTTGTTTTGTATCACAATTCAAACAAAAAAAAAGCAATGACACTGTAGCTTTATCTGAAAATAATCATGTTTTGCTTCTGCCTTTCATTGTGTAGTTTACTCATCTATATAAGTTTTGATACCTTACTTGATACCGTATTTTGCCTTATACCCAAGTGATGGATAAAAATGGATAATTTTGCAGAATATTAATATGTATCTTGAAGTAGCTGGAGTTCTTACCATTGCTCTTTGCAATGGCATATGCATCATGGAGTCTGGTTTTCTCTTCACTGTTGTTCAGTCTAAAAGTACAGGCAGCACATATCCATATGTCTATGTTCTTCCATAATTTCAAATGGAAACATGACCTATATGTCTAAGTTCTTCTATAATTTCAAATGGAAGCATGACCTATTGTCATAGGACTGATCGCAAAATCTTCACTGATTAGGTCCACTCATCAAAGGTTTGTATTTGGAGCACTGCTGATGATGACAAATCCCCTTCACTGAGCTGTATCTTTTTAAGTTTAACTATATTAATTTAATATCATACATATCTAGAGTAGGGGAACATAGGAACATACTAGACCAACGATCATTGGGACCATAACATGCCTAGACATATACACCATTAATCAGACCATTTTCAAGCACATAATAGTCCTTGATTTTCAGCATGAGTATGGCTGCTTAGATAACTCTGGTGTAAATTTGTGCTACCACCCAGCCATCAAGTCAAGCCTTAATAGTAGGCAAAGTAGTACCTGTAGTGGTAACTTATTCCATTGGCTAAGAATATTTTAAGTTAGGAATGTATCCCTCTAGAATGTCATGTTTATTTTTTGGTGCAAATTTAGGTCCTTAGTGTTTTGTAGAGCTACTGGTTTTGCAAAGAAATATAAGGTCAAATAAGACTGGGTCACCAAAAATCAAAACACAAGTCACCTCACATCAGCCTGTAGGCTACTGAGTATAGAAAGAGTCATGCTAATCTATCAGGGTAGTTGAAAGATTAGGACCTTTAATTTTCTTGGCTAGAAATCTTATGAACCTTTCCACTTGAGTAATATACTTGGATTTGTACATACCAAAAGGGGAATTTTATTCAGTGATTGGTCTCATGAGGGAAGAGTGCAATAACAGGATAACTTATTTGGATCTTGAAGGTATTCCCTTGAAAATCAACTAGGCCAGTTAGAAGGATTTCCTGACTATGGTAGAAATATGATGATTGAATAAGAGAGAGTAAACCACATAAGTACCTATGTCTCTTATGGCTGCATATGCCTGAAGAGTAGTAACATTTATAACATATAAGGTGGGAACAACTTTTCTGCCAAATGCTACTATTCTGCACTTGTTTTCATTTAGTTTGAGACCATTTTTGATATACCATGGTTGTGCATATTCCAGTCCTTGCTACAGATGTGTTGTATTAGCTGATAAGGAGATAACAGTCCCCAGTTTACTGACAGCAGCAAATTTGATCAACCACACTTCTGGGATATTGGCTTGGGTGTCTGCAAAATAAATATCAAACAGAAGAGGGCTCAGAACTGATCCCTATGGCACCCTACTAATTACAATTTTATATTCTGAAAGGGAAACAGCAAGTTATACAACTTGAGATCTATTAGATATCTCATTTTCAGTCCAGTGGAAAATCTATGGATTTACATTAACACTGGCCTCCTATTTTTTAAATATGCCAGCATGGGGGATGGTATAAAAAGCATTGGCCAGGTCAAGATAAGCAGTGTGCATGGAATGACCGCTATCCACAGTCCATGTAACCTTTTCAGAAAAGCTTACTAAGTTCATGAGACAGGATCTACCTTTCAGAAACCAAACTGATTGATTAAGATCTCTCCAATGGGTGTTTATACCATCATTATACTTGTAACTGTGCATTGGTTTGGAAAGGATGGGGTCAGCTGAGGCTCTGTAAGTGAGGCAGAGATCACTCCTAAGTAGCCTGTAAGACCCTGTACAGAATTATAAAGTATTGAGATGGTCAGTGTAACTTTTATGATTTAGGCTGTTGATTTTCTAGGTGAGAAAGCTTTGTGCTCATATAAGTTGAGTCAAGTGCTTAGACGGTTAAATACCAAAGGGGGCATTGTACTCAATAATTGGCCTAATAAGTGTCAAATGCAGTGGAATAATCACATGCCTTGATCTGGATTTCATACCATTAATAATAAGCTATGCAATGGAAAAGGACTTTCTTACAATAGTGGATACATGGTGATTGAATGACAACACATTCAGCCAGATTCAATTAAGCCTACATAGTTTGTTTACACTGTGTGCACATCATGCCATGACACACACACGATAACACAGTTTTGGATTCAGTAAGCAGCTCTACACAGTGTGTAGAGCTGCGCAGAGTTTTGCAAACAAGGTAAACACCGTGGCATGTAAATTACAGCATAAGCAGCTGAATTGTATGCTAGTCAACCAATTCAAGGGGGAGGAGCTATTCAACAAACTATAAAGCAATCGTGTAGACTCAGTGTTGGATTTTCCTGTGAATCCCATAACCTATTGGAATACAGCCACAGAAAGGATTCTACACATAAACAATGTTAAGGGCTGCTGTCGCAGTAATTCATGTGTATGTGCAATGGGCTGAAGTCACAAGGCCAAGAAGGAGAAGAGTTTTCAGACCCCAGGTAACATCACAACCTACATGATGTGGAAATTTTACAGTGCTACAGGGTGGATAGAGACACACTACAGGAACTCTACAAACTGTCGTCCTCAACTCATTGCCAGGGCAAACTGAGGGAAACACATTCCAGTGGAGACAAAGTATGTGTATCACTTAGAATCTCAGCTACAGGCACTTTTCAGAGACCAACAGAGGACATGCTAGCAGTGTCACAGGCATCAGCATCCAGGATCTTCCATCAGTTCTTGAATGCTATGCTCTAACATGCTAGTGACAACATATATTTCCCCCATATTCCTGAGGATAGGGCCAGAAATATGCAAGTGTTCTACACTGTAGCTCACTACCCTGAAGTACTGGGTGCCATAGATTCCACACATGTTAAGGCACCACCCAGGAAAAATGTAAGGCTTTACATTAATAGAAAGGGCTTTCACTTTATTAACTGATGAGTTGTGTGTAATGCCAAGGGAATCATCTTGAAATTGTGTGTTGGCAACCCTGGCAGTTACCATGACTCAAATCTCTGGCACACCTCCCAGTTGCATCAGATGCTCACTAGGGAGGATATCCCACAGGGTCATTTACTGAAGGATGCAGATTATGCACTGGAACCATAGCTGATGCCCATCAGAAATGCACACACACTCTCTGAAGAATGTCATAATGAGGCACATGCTAAAACTAGAAATATCATAGGGTATGTGTTTGGGCTGTTGAAGTCATGGTTCTAGTGACTAGATACATCTGGGGGAGCCCTGCAGTACAATTCACAGACTACTGAAATATTCATAGTATGTGCCATGCTACACAACATCATCCTGAGAAAACAGCTTTAGCAGGATTAATAAGGGAAAGGAGCACACATCCCACCACCAAGGCCAAGGTCACATGCAGATGAGGAGTCAGGGGGAACCAGCAACTGCTGAGGGTGTAGGTAGATACAGGTGTGCTCAATATGTCCTTGCATTGGCCAAGAGACAACGCACATCACACTCACTCACCACCTAAGGGCCTAAAACCTTCCTCCTATGTACATAATATAGTAACATGGATGTCAGGCAACTCTCACAACCTTTATCTACCAATCCAACGGCTGTATACTGCTTGCATCAGATAGACTCAGCCCTTAACTAAAACTATTGCAACTGCTGGATTTACAAGTAAGTGTTGAACCAGGTGTGTATTATGTAATAATGTGAATGACAGTCATATATTTGCATTTTGTTACTTGGTAGTGTAAGCTAATAAAAGGTGGGAGAGTTGTACTGAAATGACCTTAGCATGTGGCAGCAGAGACGTATTTGACTTATGTGTGTTATCATAAAGTAGAAGGCCTCAGGCATCAAAGAGTCACACAGTCATACTTCTCAAAAGTACTGATGGTCACTGCATGCCCTCAGTTTAACACCATACATTTGTACTGGAAAATCATTAAAGAGAGACGTTAGACAGATGATATACATTGCAGTCTCAGACTTCACAACAGTCACAAGATAATTCGCAATAAAAGTGGACAGTTTGATGTCATTAGCTGTCTAACTTTCTAAGACCAATATAAGTCAAAGGTACAATTACTAGTTCAACATCATAAGTGCAGATACATTAAGCACTAAGTCAGCTATGCATCCTGAGCATCAGGCACAAAGCTTATATATCCTTGAATCCAAAAGATAGAAAACAGGGATATGGCACAGTTATCATCTCTTGCACAGGATGTTGGGGGGCAGAAAGCCTAGATTGACACAAAAGGTCGGTGAGTGTTGAGTGTGTGTGAGTAAGAAAGAGAAGCAGGCAGATATTTGGATAAACCAACAAATAGCCAGTGAAGCAAAATGAGTTTTAAGCTGCAAGGCTGAACCATGTAACTGCTGTATGTGTGCCTGGAGGGGTCCTCCAGGTGAAATTTGTGTGTGAGTGTCTGCATGAACACAGCTAACCTCTTTGCTAGCTATACATCTTGGTATGTTGGAAAGGTGTGAGTCAAACATGGTAGAGGTGGCAGGTCATTGTTGTTATCCTTGACCATGAGAACTGGTTCTGCCAGGAGTTGCACTGGCACATCCATGTCCATGGTCAGAGGCACTGCTGCTACTGGAATGTGACTGATGTCTTCTGCATGAGCTTCCCTCATTAGTATGCCCAGGACCACAACAGCGTGGACTGCCATGTCTGGGTGTGGACAGCTCAGCCACTGACAGAGCAGTGGAAGTACTGTCACTATGGGAGTATGATCAGACATGGCCACATTGGCTAATAGCAGATGATGTGGCTGAACTATGCCCACAAGGATGCCGTCCCCTTTCCATCACAGACACCGCTCATTCTAATGTGTCATTTATCTCATCCATTGAATTGGAAACACAGTGGAGACAGTAACACATGTCAGACTGTGCCACATCTACAACCCTAAGCATTTCTCTGGGGCACTTATGGGAACATGACTGTACCTCTATGATGGCTCTAAGCAAATGATAAGTAGTAGGAAGAGACACCTGGATCAGGTTGAGGATGGACAGCAGGCCTCCTCCAAACACTCCTATAAACCCTCCTGTGTGGCATCTCATCCACACTTTGGCTATGACCACAGTCAACAGGCACTGAAGCCAGAGTAACCACACTTCCATGATCAATTGTCTCGCCCTCCACCTGTCCAATAACTGTGGGCTCACTGGAATGGGTAGATGTAGGCCTACTGACTGTGTCTGTTAGAATTTCAGGTGATGGCTGAATGTCATCCTCAGTATCAGATTCAACCTAAGCACCCCTGACTGTGCCTCTGTTTGGCCACTATCATTATCAGAGTCTGCTGATACTCTGACATCAGGTGGTAGAAGTCCCACACTTCCACAGTCAGGATCACCTGTGATAGGAAAAATGAATACCTAAACTACTATACTCCAATATATGCTAACAAAATAACAGTGCTACTACAATTAGACAGTACTGGAAAACACACAGCAGTCCTGACATCAACATCACACACTAAAATATTTCTTTGAATTGGACATCAGTACTGACATAAAAATGTTTGGCATACCATGTGCAGATGTATCCCCTGCATACCAGTTGGTCCTGGAAGAAGTTAAAGAAAAGGTAAGGACAACATCGTCACAATTAACAGTAACACAGGAGTAATACTTTTTCCCTATTATATGTTCATTAACAAAACGCTCAGCATGAACTTGGATGACAACTCCAACCTAAGCTAATCAATCAGAATGTGTTGTTAACTGTAGCAATCTTCAACCCCCAACGAAAAAAAAAAAATAATGTGATACAGAAGTAATGTATTGATTTAAATTGTTTTACTTTCCAATATTATTTAACAATTGAAATACAAAAGTCTACCTGGGAGCTCTTCCTGGGTCATGCTTGCTGTCCCTGAAACAGTAGCAACAATGTCAAGGACATGCTGTTCTGCACTTTCCTGTGAGCTGCCTGGATCCCTAACAGTGGACAGGACCTCTTCATATGGTGTCAATGGTGGCTCTGTAGGTGGCACCCCCATTACCCTTCCAATCAACTGTTTAGATGAGATAATGCCAGTGGCCCTATGGTGAACTTGGTCATATGTCCTGCTGTGGCCACCCACTGCATTGACATCTGTGACAATCTGCTGCCAAATCTGCATTTTACATTATATAACGCCATCTCCCTCTCAAGCAGTAAAGCACCATCTTGCCTAAAACAATCACCTGATTCTCAGGGTCAGTGAAGGGTGGTTTTTGAGGATTGAGATGCCTGGGTGGCATAGTCTTAGGTGTCCTAAAAGAAAACAAAGGATAACAAACATAAGTATCACATGACTACAAAATAACTGTTCCCGGATAAAACAGAAAAGGTAGCATTTCAGTATTAAACAAAAATAGGACCAGCACTGAGGTTCACCAATCTTGGATAATACAGTTCAAAGCATAAAAAATACTCCAAGTAATGGATACTCAGAGTGCAATAATAAATCCAGTAAATCCAAACAACAAGTGCCAAATAAGGCAAATAAAAAGCAAGTGTTATTTCAAACCACAAAGCTTTCAGGGCTTGCCTTCTTCCGTGTGTATACAAGAGAAAACAGTCAAATAATCACTTAAATACTGTAAAAAGAGTCACATGATACAGCCCAAATAAATATTTTATAGCACTTTCATTTTAATTTGATTAGTTTATTACTGTACTATGTGTATCCATTACTTTTTTTGTTTTTTTGTTTTTGAGCATTTCAGTATTCCCCACTGGAGAAATATAAAACTGTCTAGAGATTTGAAATATGAACAACAGGCTGGATGCAAAAAAAAAATGAGAGTAACGATAGCAAATTAATCCTTGTTTTGCCATAAAAGAAATACAGCTTTGCTCCTCCCATACCTCCAACCTCTTAGAGTAAGAAATCTGGACAAAACCTTTCAAAATGGGGGGACAAAGGCCCAAAAATAGGGATATATTTTAAATATTATTCTTGTGAACGTAGAAAGTTGATAGAGTAACAGGGTTTGTTTTAACATACATTTTCTGAAGGATTTGAAGTCTGAAACTGAAATGTCTGTCATTATAGAGTGACTTCAATCATTAGATGATCCCACTGATTTGCCAGAAAATCAAACTTTTATGAGGAACAGACCAAAAATATGAGCCAGGAATCTGGATATTCTGTGAAAATCTGGACAGTTGAGAGATGTGCCCTCCCCCAAAGACCAGCCAAATGACATATTTTGCTAATGCACCATCTTTGTAATGCTAAAAGTGCTATCAAATGAATTGTCCCTGAAACAAGTCTACAGATTTAACATAGAACATTCCATTTTAAGGTATTGCCGGTCATGTATACCTGTGAAATGCCGCTTCATTTGTTGGCAACTGCATGCAATACTATTGCCATTTAATATCCTCACGCATTTTAAGAACAGTGCTGTAGAACTGCTTACAGACTGCATGTCACAGATTACAGGTCAGATGAGGGAAGGATGACTAACAAACAAAGATAGGTAACACAGAGTGGTATACTTGCAAGCAATAGTCATATCTGGTTGTGTAATCACTCAGTGAACTACATCCAAAAATAGTAAATGTACGAATAACCGTTTTATGGTTTCATATTACTGTAGATGATTTTGCAGTTGGTTGTATGTTGAATAATTTCAGTTCCTTGCTGCAAAGCTGCTTGTGTGGCAAAGAGGGATAAGGCACCCTTCCTATGTTCTGAGGGTTCATTGGAGTAAAAGTTCAAATGCAGACCTATCTAGAAATATTTCATGTGCACCAGCATTTTCTAGCGTGTATGTCTATGGAGCACATCATGATGGATCTCATTAACAGAGACATTGGGAACCTCCAAACACTGGACCCTACCCAGTTCAGCTTTGTTAAGGACAGATCATGCCTTCTAAACCTGGTGGACTTCTTTGAGACAGTTACCAAGGCTATAGATGAGAGAAAGGTGGTCCACACAGCCTACCTAGACCTTGCAAAGGTATTATAGACAAGCTCACCAGCCTGAACATTAACCCCTATGTCATGCGATGGGTTGCCAACTGGCTTATAGACAGAACCCACATGGTAAGAGTTGCAGGAGCTATTTCTGACTAAACAGGTTACAAGTGGCATTCCCCAAGGCACTGTCCTAGGACCCCTTCTGTTCGGCATGTACTTCTCAGAGATACAGGCAAGCACAGGAGGACTATGGCTGACCAAGTTTGCAGACGACTGCAAACTAAGGGCTATAATTGACTCTCCGGCTGACACAGACATCCTCCAAAAGGGTCTCACTGAGACAGATACCTGGTATCAGAACCATGGCCTCAAGCTAAATGCCAAAAAGTGCATAGTCATCCCCTTTGGAAAAAACAAAGTATCCACAAACTACCACATAGGAGGTAGCCCCCTAAATACGGAAGATGTAATAAGGGATTTGGGGACCCAAGTAGATAGTAATCTCTCCTTTGATAATCACATTGCCAAAGTGGTTAGAAAATCCTTCTATGTGGCCTACCTAATCACAAAAGAGTTTGCATCCAAATCAAAAGAGGTCATTGTGCCCCTCTACACATCACTCATCAGACCCATCATAGAGTACAACTCCCCATTTGGGATGTACCTTACAAGACAACTGCAACAGCTGGAAAGACCACAGAAGAACCTCACCAAGAGGATCACTGGCCTAAAACAGATGCCCTATGCAGCTCAACTGAAGAAACTCCAGCTGTACTCGGTTGCATACCGCCTACTCAGAGGTGATCTCTGCCTGACATACAAGGCCATGTCCAACCCAGAATTGATGGACATGCTCCACCTAAAGAAATCCATATCCCCTTGAGTCACATGCTCTAGGGATCTAAACCTCACCACAACAATAAATAGGACGTGCTGGAGGGATAGATTCATGTTCCAGAGACTTCCCATGTTCTGGAACAAGATTTCAATCCACATTAGGCAGAGATTCTTGCTAACACTCTTCAAGAGAAACCTTGACGACTGGATGGGAAACAGAAAGTTTACCCTGGAGATCACTTCAATGGGTCTGCTGGACAGAGGCACAGGGAACTAATCTAAGGGGTGGCGAAAGCCAATACATTCCGGCTAGGCTTATAAAAGCCTTTGGGCAGATAGTCTAGTACCTACCTATGAACCTATAGCTTATGCTTCCTCATTTCAACTACTTGTCCCTTTTTTCTTTCTTTTCTTTTCTTTCTTCTTCTTTTTTTGGGGGGGTCTTTGTTTGCCCAGTATGCCACTCAGCACAAACACGAGAAATGGAGAAAAATGAATGTCAGGTTTGGCTATGTTTATCTCATTTGCGCAAAGTGCAGCAGTGTGCAAACTGGACTATTGGGCCACCCAGAAAGCAGACAGAACACTCACGGAACACCTACAAACAGAGTAGTTGTAAAAGGGCAAAGGTCAAAAACAATACATTGTTGCAATTTCTGTATTTCATCACACAAGTGTTCATAGCAGCATTGTGCAGCATAGCAAGGTGGATAGTAGGGTTCCCCAACAGCTGCAGCCATTGAAAACCTGCAGACAGGACTCAGACAGCCAGTAACTGAAACCGGATGTATTCTATTAATTCTGTTGGACACTGTGCAAACCTGCTAAGTGGCTTTGTGTGGCAGTTAACACAAAGACCTTAAGAATGATTAGGAAATTAGGAAAGTTCATGCAACTAGTCCTGTGGCAGCAGATGTAAGTGTAAGGCTGGAGTACAAATAGACCTGGGTTCTAGTGCAGGGTATGCAACCTATTTTTACTGTTATAACAATTAAATTTAAAGCAATGTACTGAAAAATAGACAAGTGTTATTTCAACATTCTTGTGGCAATAGGTGTAAGTGTAAGACTGCCATACACATGGTTCTGGGATCTAATACATGATATTCCAGACATGTTTACTGTTGTTCCACTTCTCATTATATCCACTGTCACTTATAACACTTTAGATAGTGGAGCTGATATGTTTTATATGTATGAGGGATGAGACACCATTACTGTGTTTTCAGATATATATGACTGAGGGTATACTGTTTTTTATATTAAAATAAGTATAATTCTGCTATCTGGACTTGCATGGCCTTCACAATTAACTAAGACACATACACAACTGGATCTATATCCAATAGCCTTGTCACGTCACACACATACATGTCTAACAGCTCAAACTGTCAGCTGTTTTTATGCATGATTCCTGACAATGTGTAACACTTCTTCTGTGGCAAAGATGGAAAATGAACACTGTGCAAGAAAATGTTCCGTCCCTTGTCCCTAGGTTTGAATCCCACACTGCAAAAGTAAATTTTCCTCAGTGTATAAAGACAAAAAAATATATGTCAGGTCAGTGCATGTCTGCAGACTTAACTACCCCAACAGTTACCTTATAATTTCCAATATATATTTCCAGGCTACATCACTTCACACCCCACAAACTAAGGCCAAGTGTCACACTAACCTTCCAATTTCAATTATTCAAGTCTTCCCTGCTTGGCACTGCTGTGCTCTGCTTAACGCACAAACATGGCTGGCCTCATTGCTTAGCTTTGAGCACTATCAGCAAACACAATAACTGGAATTGGCAGAAACCATCAGTTTACACTGATCTAGTTTGGTTGGTAGACATGGCTGGCATTGGAGAGGAAGGTGCACACTTTTGGGAACACAAGTGTGGTGTCCAGGAGTCCAAGATATTTATTGGACTCCTGGTAAAGTACCAAAGCCAAGGGCTTCTGCAGGGGTCTGTATTATAGGTTCATAGGTTCATAGGTTAGTACTAAGCTAACTGCCCTTGCAAGTCATTGTAAGCCTAGCCAGTTGTCCCTTGTGAGACTCAAACCCTGCACCTTGTGTTTGTAAGGCAAACACCTTAACCATTAGGCCACCCTCCTAACCACCCTCCTAAAGAAAGTTTATCTAATCGAACGCTCACATGAGTGAAAATTGCGGAACTCGAAACCGCAATTGTGAGATTGCAGTACAGTGAAAATGGGAATATTTGCTCCTTTCATCACTGTAGTGTGATCTTGGAGTTGGAATATATATTTAGAAGGGGTGGGGGGGGGGCGCCCCCACAATTGCAGTTTCGTGTTTCTGGATATTCGCTCATGTGAGCGTTCGGTTAGATAAACTTTCATTTATCTAATATAGACCCTTCTTCAGGGGGACTGTTCTGGCTTCCAGTACAAGTCTGAGATATGGAATAGTTTGCTCCAGGCTGTATCCAGTGTCACTGGTATCTTACAAACTGAAGAACAATTTAGGCATCACTTTAATTACCTAAGAAGGAGAAAAAGGAATACCCTCAACAGTTGGTTGCAGAAAATTGAGCCTGCAGGCATCCAACAGCTTTGTAAGTATTACAATAAGACAGTACTTGTAAGACTTAGAAAGCTAAATATAGGCAAGACTGGTATACTTAGCGCTGTTCTGTTCATTCCCCAGCTCCCCCCAAACATGAGTTCAATCAACAGGCTCATGTTGCTCAGTTGGAGAGACTGAGGGATGCAAGTGGTATGTATGCAGCAGAAGAGAAGTGTTATTGTAACGTTAAAAGTTAAAGACAGCTGTTTTAGTCTTTTATAAAGTTGCATCAAGTTGAACATACATAGCCCAACTGTAAAAACAAGTATGCATGGATTAGTCTGTAGCACAAACCAATTGTAAGAGTCCAATATTAGACTGCAGTCAGAGGATGTAGGTTCAAATACCACAATCTCAACTATACAATACTGTTATTTCTTCAATAATATTTGCAATAAATTAAAAACTCTATATCAGTATCACGAATGTCCTGCTGTAAATTGTAATCTGTATAATTGGAACACACATATGTGCAATATAGGCACAGTTCAAGGATTACTTTCAGCAATCTCTAGTATAGTGTGTATCTGTTAGAATGTACACTTAAATGGGTCTATGTCAGATGATCAAGGTTTCAGAAACTAATTCATACTGTCCAGTCCATATTATTGAGTTTCCAACAACTCAAACATCAAAAAAACCCCACAAAAATC
Organism: Protopterus annectens; assembly: GCF_019279795.1. Lineage (NCBI taxonomy): Eukaryota > Metazoa > Chordata > Ceratodontiformes > Protopteridae > Protopterus > Protopterus annectens. The sequence continues at coordinate 1,660,131,045 of NC_056739.1, forward strand.
TACCTTTTTTTACATTTTTTGCAGGGGTCAAGCCCCCACCCCCATGCATCCCCACACCTCCAGAAAAGTATATATAGTAACTCTGAGATCACACTACATTGAGGAAAGGGGTAAATGTCCCGATCTGCACTGTAGTGTGATCTCCATTTAAAAGCTTTAGGTTTTCAAAAACTCGATCATATGGTCTCGACCATATGAAATTCGAGTTTCTGAAAACTCAGTCAACTGACAGACACCACCTTAAATGTAATACTTCAGATAAAAGAGTTGTATAATTGTATTAATGCATTGTATGTCATATATGACGATACTAATTTTCTCTCTTTTTTTCTCTCACTCACCCTTATCTTTCTTTCATTTATTTTCTATTATGTGTCAACAAAATGTCTCCATGTCAACCATGTGTACCACACCACTAAATGTTACACAGCACAGAAAGGTAGGCCAGCCCCAGTAGATTATCCTGCCCTTGATCCACTGACTCCAGTACCAATGCCTAGAATATCTGGGAACCAACCTAGCAGCACTGGTGCTGCTCCTCTTGCATTAACTGTGCCCTCAGGTAGTATTGCCCTAAAACTTGGTGCAGTAGCAGCCTCTGGGTGCAGTGGCAGAGGTGGTGAATTTATTACCTGCTGGGAGTGTGTAGGGTCATGCACTGCACTATTGGTATACACCTATGCCAGCTGGACAGGCTGCTCTCCCTCATGTTCTGTAGGAAGAGGAGATATCAAGCACTCCAGCCACCAGAGGAGTAAGGGGACAATGATAACAGTCCAGTGAGTGAGGACATGACACTCACTGTCTCCAAGCTTGATGTCCATGAGCCAGTATTTTCTCCTCCCGCACCCCAGTTATAGTGTCCCCCATCCTTTTGTAACCATCATAATCCCTGTCTCTTGTCTTATTTGTCTTTTATGTTTGCATTTGCTTCCTCACCTACCCAACTTACCTGACCCAGACATACCTAAGTCCCTTATCCAGAAGACCTCTCTTACCGAATTAAAAAAAAGGACACCTGCCCCACGCAAAAAGAAAATCTTATACATAGCTCTCCTTTTCACACACTTGTCTTCCTGACACACTTAATTAGGCCAAATTGGCTATACAACATGATTGTGATGTTGTCACCCCTCTTTGTAGAGATAACAGTACAAATTCAGTTAAAATTCTGCTCACATTTTCAGTTTACACTGTTAAAGAAAATGGATAGCTATGGTTCTTTCCTACCTCCCTGCTGCACATTCCTGTATTGCTTTCCCATTGTTCTTCTTCTACTTGCTCCCCATTTCACCACTTTCCTATCTACCCCATTTTAACATCTATAATCTGGTTATAAAATAGAATCACACATAACACACATAAGCAGCAGAAAAAGCAATGGATGGCTTCACTTTTTGGCCTGTGTGTTTGGGCGGAGTTTGGCATCATGCACCAATGTACAGTAACAGTGAGTGGTGGTACAATGCTACAGTTATCTCTGCTCCATGCCTCTTAACCCTACTGCACTATGCCAACACACTGCAGCACATGTACTATAAAGAATTAATGTCATTGCATTATCACTGTTTATTTAAAAGTCTTTTAAAGTATTAGATATACCTGGATTCAAACCCAGCATTATCTGGGCTCAAAACAAAATGGTTCAATGCATTTACACATGATGCCACAAAGTCAGTTAAACAGCCCTTGTATTTCATAGATTCAGTACTAACGCTCAGACTTTTTGCAATGCAGTTCCTGTTGGTACACTGCTTAACTATGAGCAAACATGGAAAGTATTGAAAATGTATATCTTTCATGTGCAAACACTTTGCAAACCATTGCACAAACCCACTGCTTGCTGCACTATCGAAAAGTAAATATTATTATGTATTATTGCTGTTTACTGTCCATTTCCTGTGTATGACATGAAATTACATGTGGCGGCATAACAAACTAAAGGCCCTATCTAAAATATTTCACATATTTACAATACAGCCATGTGTTGCTCTCTTGAAGCACTGCATTCCTGGTGTCACAGTACTTTTCCAACACATATATCACCTACACTACAGACATTAATATCAGATATTGTGTGACATGTGATGCGCATCAATAAGGCAACATGCAGAACTAGAATTATTAACCCATAAGCCTAAAAAGCCTTTTTTGCAGGGCTAAGGAAGGGATCTGCATGGACCTTATCCACAGGGACATAGGTGACCTTCACCACACTTGACCTGACCTATTTTGGTTTTGGCATTGGTAGATCTTGCTTAGTAAACATTGTGGACTTCTTTGATAATGACTCCAAACACCTGGATAAGGGATAACAGGACATACCACTATGTTGATTTATCCAAGACTTTTGACACCATCCCCATTCAGGTATAATAAAGAAACACTCCCATGTGGGGATTAACTCTTACATTACTAGACAGATAATCAACTGGATCACCAACAGAACACACACTGTCAAAGTTGTGGACTGTACCTCTACCACTAGACCACTTACCAGTGGAATGCCACAGGGATCTGTGTTGGGCCCTCAACTGTTTGGAAACTATTTATCTGAAGTCAAAGCAAAGGTAGATATCCTGTGGATTACCAAGTTTGCAAGTGACTGTCAACTGGATGACATCATATAGACTCCCTCAACTATGTTAACCTATTACAGAAGGGGCTGACACAGGCAAAAGAATGGTGCCAAACTCATGGACTGAACCTTAATGGAAAAATGCCTCATTGTCCCCTTTGGAAATGATGTACCCCTGCTAATTATGATATACATAGTACTACTCTAAACTCAAACACAGTTGGGAATACATGTTTATAGCAATTTACACTTTAATCACTATGTGTCCATAGTGGTGAGACCCACAATCTGCATTGCACACCTCATAAATAAGGCCATCAGATCCAAGAACAGGGAGGTCATAGCTCTGCTCTACTCTACTCATATTAGACCACTAATTGAGTATAATGTTCCCTTCTGTCTGTACCTCACCAGATAGCTGCAGCAACTGGAGAAAACACAGCAGTTTGTGGCTGAGAGAATCCAGGGCCTCCAAAACATGACAAACGTGGATAGACTGAAAGGCCTGTCACTGTATTCAGTATCATGCAGGCTGCCGAGAGGTGACCTATGCCTTGTCTACAGAGCAGTCTCAGACTCTGCCCATTTGGAAATGCTGGACATCTGCAAATCAAAGGGGACAAAAACCACTTGGTCCAGAGATTTCAACCTAAAAAAACATGTTGGGAAGACGTGTATATCTCCCAGCAATTGTCACTCCTCTATAATAAGCTCCAACTGCATGGGAAGCAGTGCTCCTCAATGACCCTATTGAATCTCAACCTTGACAACTGGATGGGTGATTGTAAATTCACTCCAGGGGTGGCACCTATGTCCCTCAATGACAGGGCCAGTCGGTACTGATCACAAAATCTCTCTGCTAACAATGACCATCTAACTATGCTTAATAAGGGCACTTGTATTTTTACATGGCTAGGCTTGTAAATGCCCTAGGGCCATTAGGCTAGTAACATCCTATGAACCTATGAAACTATGAAGCTATGAGCCTATGCAGGCCTCCCCACATCTTCTCTCCAACATGCCCTACTGGTGTTATCCATTGTAAGTTGACCTGCAGACTTATAAAAGTCAGACTTGTGCTGTGGCATTTGTGTAAAGTACTGAGTTCTGTAGTCTGTGTACTTAGGAACGGGGGGGTTCTATTCTCACTTCAGTTAACTCTTTGTGTGTGTTTGTGCTCTTGATTGACATTACAGAGAGCCTTTTACACCAGTATGTGGGACACTGTTATTAACACATTCTCCTCAACAGACACTGTTGATGCCATCAGTTGTTGTCTGAGCCACTCCAAATCAGACTTGAGCGGTGGTGCTTGCCTTAAATACACATGTCTGTAGTCTGTCTAATTAGATAGATAGGGGTTCTGTTCTCACTGCAGTCAACTGGGTGTGTTTGTGCTCTTGCTTGACATTTCAGAGAGCCTTTTACACCAGGATGTGGGTCATTGTTATTACAATATTCTCTTCAACAGACACTTCTAATGTCATCCACTATATCTGATTTGAGGATATGCACTTTTCCCACCAGTGTAGGGTCAGAGACTGGCCTATAGGCCAGGCAGAATTCACCTCATCCTAAACAATACAAATTACAATGACATGGCTTTCAATCTATCCACATACACCATGGCATGATTTGCAGGCCCTGTGCTTTCTTGATGAGAAACCCCTGTGGTTTACCCACCTGCTGCATGTGTCTGGTGAGGAACATGCAAAAGAGAGCATTATATTCTATTAGTGTTCTGATGAAGTTCAAGTACAGTGGGGTAATGCAATCGTAAAATCTGAATATGATGGCATGACTTATGATGTACACAACATAGGCTTTCAATACCAGTGTGGACACTTGGCGGCTGAAGTTCAAATGTCTATCTACATGTGTTCCCAGTGCTTGCATCACTGGGTTTCAGCATAGCAGGGCTGTTGTCAATGCTGTAGTTAGCATGGAAGTCCACTTTTCAGAAGGACAAAATAAAGACACATTTCTGAATTTATTTGTAGACTACATTGCATTGTCACCAA
>NC_056739.1:1660140643-1660152951 GCF_019279795.1 Protopterus annectens
CTGCAAACTTGGTCACCCATAAATGCTTAACATTAACTTTGACCTCTGAGAATTAAATGCCAAAAAGGAGTGGACTGAACCCTGGGGTACACTGCTAGTGTCAAGTCTTTTGGAGGAGGTAGAGCTGCCCACCCTAATTTCCTGTGTTCTGCATGTAAGCTAGTTTGCTCTCTAATGCCTTACCAAGGGATTTAGTTATCTGTGTGAGATTATCAACTTTAACTGACTATAGAATAACTTTGAACACCTTTGTAAAGTTTAGGTGTGTGTTGTGTACTTGTTTTCCATCATACATTGCTTCAGTAACCTTCTCAAAGATGTTGTCTAGGTTAAGTAGGCAAGATCTGCCTTGGCAACCCTGAATTGGCTTGGGTCACGAGTTTATATGTTGCCTATGTCCTTATTTAATAATTCCAAAATGATCCTTTTCTCAGACTTAGTAATAAGGCTGGTCAGACTTATAGGTCTATAATTATCTGGGTCCATTAATACCCCACCTTTGTGCAGGAGGATGACTGTTGCTGTCTTACATTTGTGTGACATAAAGCCTGTTTAGAGGTCGATATTGAATAAATTCTGCAAGTGGTCAGAAATGTCCTTTTTCAGGCTGGCTAGAAAGCATCCTGGTATATTGTTCATCTCAATAAATGTACTATTCTTGGCCTTAGCTAGTGCTTTGGGACTTCTTGGAAGATTTGAGTGGAACGGTATGGTTGCTGGTATGAGATCTGGGAATGGGAGGGGGCAGAGTTAGAGCTAGAGCTATCTGCTAATAGATTGTTTATGTTCTCTGGGTCTGAGTATACAATATCATTTACAATTAGCTCTGTGCAGTTCAGAGCATTGATTCTGATGTTTGTAACATAGCTTCAGAAGATTTTGTGGATGTCTTTGCCAGGATGTCTATGTTTACCTCATATCAGGATCTAGTTGTTCTTATCAGTGTCTGTGGCTCCCTTGTAAATTAAGCAACAACATTTTTGTCATCTAGAAAATTACAATTATTTTAACTTTCAATGAGCTTTTTTTATTTTATAGTACGGCCTGTTTGTATTTGGGTTCCAGCACAGGGAGTTATTTTCAAATTTTCCATTGTATTTACTTCAGAGGGGAAAAGATGCATATATGCAGCATGGACATAGAATCTGGCAGTAAAGGATTCCACATATGGAGAGGCGTCATCAATTTGAAGGGTATGTTGAATTTAATCTGGTCATCGCTCATATTTAGTAGATTAGCTTTAGCAAAATCTCTGAATACAAAGCTATTGGAGGATTCTCCTGGTTTCTGTTTTATGTTGAAAAAGACCAATTTAAAGTGACTGGTAGGGAACAAAGTTATCCCATACTAATGAGAAACAAGTTTAGGATATTGTCACTAGCTGGAGTGCAGACTAGCTAATCCTGCAAGTTTATATTGATGAAATCCAGAAATCTGTGTGAATACAAGTTAGGGCATGTATAATTCTTGCAGTTAAAGGGGGTAGTTGAAGTTCCCTAGGAGAATAGTGTTTAGCTGAATGCACAGGAACATGAAGTTCCCTAGGAAAATGGTGTTTAGCTGAATGCAGAGGAACATGAAGTTCCCTAGGAGAATGGTGTTTAACTGAGTGCATAGGGACATAATGCTAATCAAGCAGGAAGTTGAGAGTTGCTATTTGATTGCTGGGGCAGGGAGACATGAGGGTCAGTTAATGTGATTACTTTGTTGCTTTGCAGTTCAAGCGCTTTTGATGTACCTGGGTTACTTATTAAATGGGTTGTGATTTGTGAGAATATCAATAGAGATTTGCTCAGCTACATGCCCTAGACTACACTGAATTCTAAATGCTACACGGTGTCATAAGAAAAGCAATGCAAGCCATTTATGTTTGAGAAATAATATTTCCTCCAGGACTTTTTCTGTGATTGTAATTTGTCTGAAAAAAAATGTTTCATCCAGAAATTCTGCTTATGAATAACTGCAAGTCGAATATCCAAGAAGTCAAAAATGGTACAGACTGCTACCCTACATGTTGAATATGCTCTCAAAAGTCTACCAACCATAAACACTTCTAGAGGGCAAACAATAATTGCAGTGATGAAACAAAAACTGCCATACAGCCACTATTTGCTTTTCATGAGGACATGAGTTTCCTCAGAAAATATTTGTGATTGCTGTATTGAATTTATGAATGAAGGCCAAGATTATGAGTTTGGTAAATTAATTAATTCATTATTAAGGACATAATTATATGTGATTTACAAAAGCGTCTAATGACAGGCAGATTGATATGTGAAGTATAATACTGTAAATAAAGAGATGCAGACTCTAGCATTTCCACTCAGTTATATGTTTGGGTATGGTGATGTTTGATACACACTGTAACAAGTATACACACTACACTACATAGCCTAGGTGTGATAACAAATGTATCATTTTGTTTTGTGTTGAGGATCAGAATCTTTGTCTGTGCTGAAGTGTATTACATGCACCTCCACCTCAGTGTGATATAGCTGCTGAATGTTCCCCCTCTGAATATCCAGCCTTCTCTTCTACTTCTGGTATAATTGGTATGGAAGGCCCTGTTAAGATGGTTACCTGCTGCTCCATCTGTTTGCACAATGCCATATTGTACGGCATTGTATGCAAGTGCACACACACACACACACACACACACACACACACACACACACACACACACACACACACACACACACACACACATATTGCTATTTTGCACTATGTTGCAGTGCCTGTTTGATATGTCTAGGCAATGGAACATGATCCCAGAAGGTTTTGCCACCCATGTTGTTAACTAGTGTCATTTTGCCATGGATGAATAAGGCCTGTATAACCACCTCTGTCTCTGCTGAGATAAACGTTTCTAGCATTTGGGGCTCCTTTGGACCCATTTCAGTATGCGCACATTTGTGGAAATTACTATAATCAGTGCATGTTTGAAGACATGACTGCTGTCAATGCTGTAGTTGTGCAAATGACATGTGACATGTAACTAATTTGTCTGCAGTTAAAATCATTCTGTATATTTACAAATCTTTATCTGTTTGTGCTTTCTCTAGTGCTACTTTCTGTAGGCTATTGTTTCTAGCTGAAGCCTCTAACTTTGCTAGATTGTGTTAATAGTCTGCTGAGTTGGGGCTGGTTCTTTTGTGTTCTTGTAAAAAAAAAAGTTGTTCTTCTGGTATTTAAGCCCTAACTTTGATAGGGTTTCTGTCTATACACACTGAGCAGAGTGGATAAGTTGTTGACCGCAGCTGTTAGCTGAGATATATAAGTATCCTGTATTTTTTTCGATTATTTATACAAGATTATTGTTTTTAACAATTAATATATAGCACTTTTATTGTCTGCTTTTTAGTCTTCGAGTGTATTTTATTGCTATTAACTAATCTGCACAAATAACTGATTTGTCTGCAGTTAAAAGCATTCTGCAGCTTTACAAATCTTTATCGGTTTGTGCTTTCTCTAGTGCTACTGTCTGTAGGCTATTGTTTCTAGCTGAAGCCTCTTTAACTTTGCTAGATTGTGTTAATAGTCTGCTGAGTGGGGGCTGGTTCTTTTGTGTTCTTGTAAAAAAAAAGTTGTTCTTCTGGTATTTAAGCCCTAACTTTGATAGGGTTTCTGTCTATACACACTGAGCAGAGTGGATAAGTTGTTGACCGCAGCTGTTAGCTGAGATATATAAGTATCCTGTATTTTTTTCAATTATTTATACAAGATTATTGTTTTTAACAATTAATATATAGCAATTTTATTGTCTGCCTTTTAGTCTTTGAGTGTATTTTATTGCTATTAACTAATCTGCACAAGTAACTGATTTGTCTGCAGTTAAAAGCATTCTGTATCTTTACAAATCTTTATCTGTTTGTGCTTTCTCTAGTGCTGCTGTCTGTAGGCTATTGTCCCCACCCTCTCTCCCAGTTGGTGTCTGGCTCTTATACTTGGTGGCTTTGCAGTTGCCCGCCCCTACTGTAAATCTGATATGTGACACTCCTCCCAGTCTAATGTTATTAGCTCATTGCCTTAATATTGCTACAGCTCAAGTGCTCTAGGTTGCACTGCATTTGAAGTGTTTGTGTGTTTTAGCTGCTTTTCTGTATATATAGACTTCTCTGTTTCTTTAACTAAATAAGCTCTGCAAAGTTGTTTTATTGCATTCCTGCCTGTATTTCTGAGTTTTTTTGCACTTTTAAAGTTTGTTTTTGCTTAGTTTAACTGGTAGGCTACACACTCAAGTGCGCTAGCCGAATTAAAGCATTTACTGTGTTTCTGTACCTAATTTCTGCTACTTTGTAAAAAAAAATATATATATATATCCTTGTTTCCCACCTTTACTGAACTAGATTAGTCCAGTCTTCAGGTATTGCTGATCTCTGGGCTGTGTCATAGTTCCTGTGTTGCCCATATCCTTATTTGGATAGGAGGAAGCTACTTTGTTCACCAATGAGAGTGGGGAGCTCTGAGCAGCCTATCTGTCCCTTGAGGAGTGGTTCCAGCCCAGTGACCTGTAGCTTATTGGCCGTTTTGGGCCATTTCCTATCACTTTCTAACCCCCTGCTTTAAAGCCAGCTTTAGGGTGCTTTTGAGCTTGTAATTTAAAGTTTGTCCTGTTTGTTGCATTTACCTGTTGAGGCTACACACTCAAGTGCGCTAGCCTGTGTTACATATTTATTGCATTTTTCTGCTGTTTGTTGCAAAAAAAAAAAATTATCTTTGTTTCCCATCTTTCCTGACCTAGAATAGTCCAAATACAGGCTTTGTTGTATTCTGGACTTTTGGAAAGTTCCTGTGTTGCCCATTTCCTTTCTTGGATAAAGGGAGGCTTCTTTGTTCACCAGTGGCAGTGGGGAGCTTGGAGCAGCCTATCTATCCCTGGAGGAGTGTTCCCAGCACAAGAATCTGGTAGTCTATTGGCCATTTTGGGCCAATTATTAGCTCTTTCAAGCCTCCCTGTATAAAACCCATTTTGGCGCGGTTTTTGCACTTGTTACTACTCAGCCAAGCTCCTTGTGGTCCTGCAGAGTGGTGCTAGCAGCAGAGAGGCTAAAAGAGTGACTGCTAACCTGATAAAAGTGTTTGATTTCCTGCTACTACCTGGGTGACTGTCCGATCTAGCTAAACTGCAAGTATTTCTGCTTCTTGAACTGTTTTAAACTGTTTAAAGTTGTTTTTTCACCTGCACTTTTAAAGTTTGTCCTGATTTTTGCTTTTACCTGTTGAGGCTACACACTCAAGTGCTTTAGCCTGTGTTACATATTTATTGCATTTTCCTGCTGTTTGTTGCAAAAAATAAATAAATAAATAAATAAATTATCCTTGTTTCCTGTCTTTCCTGACCTAGAGTAGTCCAAATACAGGCTTTGCTGTATTCTGGACTTTTGGAAAGCTCCTGTGTTGCCCATTTCCTTTCTTGGATAAAGGGAGGCTTCTTTGTTCACCAGTGGCAGTGGGGAGCTTGGAGCAGCCTATCTATCCCTGGAGGAGTGCTCCCAGCACAAGAATCTGGTAGTCTTTTGGCCATTTTGGGCCAATTTCTAGCTCTTTCAAGTCCCCCTGTATAAAACCCGCTTTAGCGCGGCTATGCGCGATTTTGCACATAGTGCAGCATCGGGCAGCGCTGCTTAATTGGGTTTAAACCATTCTTGGCTCCACAAAGTCTGCTCTTCACTTTTTCCCTTAGAACTGATCTAGTTCTCATAATAAACACCCTATTTTCACTCTAAAGCCTGGCACTTGCTCATTAAAGCAATTATATAAGTCAGCACTAAAAACTTAAAAGAACTACACCCTCACAAACTCCCCTTGAGTACTTTGTTCCCCATTGGCCCTTTTTTCAATTATAAAGGAATTTCCAATACTATTCTAGCATGTCCAAAGGTCAGTTGTCAATCTCCTCTTCGGTCCAGCTGGTGAATCTGGGAATCTTGAGGCAATGTTACGATTGCCTCATGTACACAGACAACCCTCTCCTCCTCCCATCAAATTCAAATACATGTGAGAGATGCAACCATATAGCCAAACTGGAGGCTAAGATCTCTCAACTCAGTACTGGCGTAACCAGTCAGGAGGAGAAGGAAACCACACTCACTACAATTCCAGTCTCACATAGACCTACCACGACAGCAAACCAAACACATAAACACACAAAAACATACTCGGAGGCTCTAAATAAAAATCTGCCGAAGCAGCAGAGACCTCCAAAACAGACACCCAAGCAACCGCTACCCCAAAACAAAACACGTGCAACACATAGCTCACAAAGCCAGTGTGCCGAACAGTCACAGCCCTTAAGGCTAAACAACACACCTGATACACTTGTAATAGGTGGCTCTATCGTCAGGCACACTGACGTCCCGCCCACCAGGCTGAACAAGGAGAAAGTCACAGTGAGCTGCCTGTCAGGCGCTAGGATCCGCCACATAACACAAGCACTCAGGTCACTCCAAGGCAAGTACAAATATGACTCAGTCATTGTCCATGCTGGTGTGAATGACCTGAGACGTACCTCCCTGGACTACATGAAAAGAGACATAGAGGAGCTCTCTGAGCATGTAGCCCAGGCCGGTATGACCCTGACCTTGAGTAGCATCTTAACCTCACCAAGAATGATGCCACAATATGAAGACAAGATGATCAATATCAACAATTGGCTTAAGTATTGGTGTTATTCAAAGGGGATCCAATGCCTGTTTGCCTGGGATGACATGCTCGACAAGCCACGATTCTTCGCTAGGGACAGCTTGCACCTGTCACCCCTGGGCTTTCGGATATTGGCAAAGGCTCTTGCCACTCCCATAGTGCCTTTTTTAGGCAAGGCTCAAAAGACAAACCCACCTCCATAGGTATCACAAGGGATAAGAAACTAAGAGTAATGCTACTCAATGCCAGAAGTCTAAACCTCAAGATGCACGCACTCGAAACTCTCCTTAGCATGGAGAACATTGATATCTGTGCAGTAACAGAAACCTGGTTCAAGACTCCCAAGAGCACCCCAGCACTACCAGGTTATACCTCATACCATATTTTTCGTCCCCAAACCTTGGACCGAACCACAAAAGGAGGTGGAGTATCAATATTCGTCAAAGATACCCACACCTCCAGGTTGGTGGCACAGCACGAAGCATCAGAGACTATCCATGTGCAACTAACAGTGGGTAAAACTGCCTTCCAGTTTATAGCCTGCTACAGACCACCCTCCCAAACCCAGGAACCCCACTCTGCCTTCCTGAGACAATTGGAAAATATGAAGATCTCTCCAAACACCATTATATTGGGTGACTTCAACTACCCTAACATAGACTGGGAGCATTACTCTAGCTCCAACACCCTAGCCCATAGGTTCCCAGAATTTATAAACTCAAATGCTATGGAACAACTTGTTGCCACTCCCACAAGAGGGGAAAACATACTGGACCTGATCATCACCAACATGGGGACTCTATGCTCCAGACCAGAAGTGTATCCCTCACTGGTAAGATCAGACCATAAACTAATCTCACTAGATATTCACATCCTGACCCCATCCCCTGCCCAGAAAACCACAGTCAAAAACTTCTCTAAAGCAAATTTCACACTCCTCAAAACCGAGGTGGAATCCTTCAAAGCCCCCGGGCCTGTGGAAAATATGGCCCAGACCGCAGAATCCTTTATAAATGCATTCTATTAACACCTTCAGGAATGCTTGGATCATGCAATCCCAAATAAGACCAAGACCCAATCCTCCAAAGTTAGGCGCCCTGTCTGGTGGACCCCAGCCATAAACAAACTATACAATAGAAGGAGGAAGCTACTACATGATAGAGCAAAATCCCAAAAAGGGAAGGCATCTCTGATCAGTATTAGCAAAAAACTACAGGCACTCATAAAATCGTCTAAGGCCAGCTTTGAGAGAAAAATTACACAGGACACTAAGGATAATCACAAGGCTTTCTTTAGTTATGTTAGGAACCTGGGTGGGAATTCCCAGATATGCTCAGAATTAGTCCATAATGACAAAAAATACACCAAACCCACAGACATTGCCAACATCCAAGCTGACAGGTTCAGCGCAAACTTCTCCCCTCCTTCCCCACCAAAAGGGCAAATATCTATCCCAGCAGAGTGCTGCCCCCCTGACATCTCAGATGCTCAGGTAAGAGCCGCCCCCTCCAAAGCAAAAAACACAGCATCAATGGGACCAGACGGTGTCCCAGGCTGCATCCTACATGAACTCCAAGAAGAACTAAACCCAAACATAAAACTACTGTTCAATCTCAGCCTTACTACAGGATATGTACCCAAAGAGTGACGTACAGCAACAGTGGTCCCTCTCCACAAAGGTGGTGCCTCAACAGATCCTGGAAACTATTGCCCCATAAGCTTGACTAGCTTGGTCTGCAAAGCTATGGAAAGGATCATAATGGACCTCATAAATAAAGATATTGGGGACCTACAGACACTGGATCCTACCCAGTTCGGCTTTGTTAAGGGCAGATCCTGCCTCTTAAACCTGGTCAGTTTCTTTGAAACAGTCACCAAGGCCATTGACGAGGGGAAGGCAGTCCACACAGCCTACCTGGACCTTGCAAAAGCCTTTGATACAATACCCCACTCGGGCATTATAGATAAGCTCACCAGCTTAAATATAAACCCCTATGTCACTAGATGGGTTGCAAACTGGCTCAAGGACAGAACCCACATGGTTAGACTTGCTGGAGCCATGTCAGACTCCAAACCAGTTACAAGTGGCTACCCACAAGGCTCAGTCCTGGGACCTCTCTTGTTCAGTATATATTTCTCGGAGGTACAGGCTAACACGGAAGGACTGTGGCTGACCAAGTTCGCAGATGACTGCAAATTGGGCGCCATAATAGACTCTCCAGCTGACACAAGCATCCTACAGAAGGACCTCATAGAAACAGACAACTGGTGCCAGAGCCATGGCCTCAAGCTAAACGCCAAAAAGTGTATAGTCATCCCCTTTGGCAAAAACAAAGTGCCCACAAATTACCACATAGGCGGTAATCCATTAAGTACGGAAGAAGTAATTAGGGACCTGGGGACCCAAGTTGATAGCAATCTCTCATTTGACAACCACATGGCCAAAGTGGTTAGAAAAACATTTTATATAGCCTACCTAATCTTGAAGGGATTCACATCTAGATCAGGGGAGGTCATTGTGCCTCTTTACTCATCCCTCATCAGGCCCATAATTGAGTACAATGCCCCTTTTGGGATGTACCTTACCAGACACCTGTAGCAACTGGAAAGACCCCAAAAGTACCTCACCAAGAGGATCAAAGGGCTCAAACAGATGCCATATGCTGCCCGGTTAAAGAAACTCCAGCTCTACTCAGTGGCATACTGCCTGCTCAGAGGCGATCTGTGCCTGACGTATAAAGTCATGTCCAACCCAGAATTAATGGACATGCTGCACCTCAGAAAATCCAAATCCCATCGAGCTATGCACTCGAGAGACTTGAACCTCAGCACTGAAATAAATAGGACATGCTGGAGGGACAGATTCATAACCCAAAGGCTCCCTTCAGTCTGGAATAAAATCCCAGTCTAGGTTAGGCAGAGTCCTTCATTGACTCTCTTCAAGAGGAATCTTGATGAGTGGATGGGAGAAAGTAGGTTTACACCGGGTATCACTTCTGTGTCACTGTTAGACAGAGGCACAGTATACTAACCTCGAAAAAGGGCATAGCAAAATTCATTTAAAATTGGTGACGAAAGCCAAACACACTCTGGCTAGGCTTATAAATGCCCTAGGGCGGATAGCCTAGTATGAACCTATGAACCTATGAATATAACACTCATACACTGCCACATAGACTTGCAGGATAGTGGCACCATGTATGCAACACTGGATGTAATATGCAGACTTTAATCCACATAGTCTGTGAGCTCTATATTGTAGGCTGTAGCCCAACAGATCTCACAGTAGGCCATCCATGCTTCCACATCTCTGCAGACTGTGCCATTAATGTGGCTTGAACAGTGTCCTCACTTCCATGAGACTGCTAGCCAGCCTCTTGTAGGTAGTCTACTTTCCCCCACACCACCTTTCCAGTCTGTGATGCTGTAGTACATCAGTCCTTGATAAATGCAGCTTCCCACAGGATGACAGGGAACCAGCCATGCCCTGTACATTGCATCATCACAATAGCCTCCAAACAGCGCCTGCAGTCCCATGTCTTCTTGCTAAAAAGCAGAACATGTTCCTGTTCTCTTTCTGCCCCATGCATGGTTGCTATAAATCTGTGCTCCTTTACCATAAATCTTGTATTCAACTGTTCTGCTCCAAACTTCAGTAGATTATATATGCTCATTGCAACATGATCATGAGCACAATGGTAACCATGGTTTCTGTTGTGCAAATATGAGCCCCATAGCACATTCATTATGCAAATGAGGTGATGCATCATGGATGTATCAGAATAGTGCCTATAACATGATGTGTCAGCTCTACCCTATGTTACACAGCATGACCATGACCATCAACAGCCTTGTTGGGCATGCTGTAGTGTGTAAGGCCTATGCCATTATGCTAAGCTGTAGAAACAGACCACACCTTGGGCCTTTCATAGCATACTGACACTTTTTTGGCCACACTGCTGCCAGTGTGCAGACTGCTAACATCTTAAATAGACAGTGGGCCAGATTCACAAAACCTCCGTGTAAGACTTAATATGTCTTCCTCAGAGGCTGCAGTTGAACGGTATGACGTCAGTGTGCCATGAATATTCATGAGGGCACGCTGACTCATCTGTAACTCTTCCACGGACTGAGAAGGCAAGCAGGGGGTGTGTCCGACTGCCGATCAGTCTAAAAGTCTGCGTCCCTGCAAGGTTTTAAAAAGCATAGTGTCAACAGACAAGAGTGAGTTCGTGCAAATGTACTTGCACCCAACACCACATTCCCTGACACTGTAAACCCCCATCACAGTTATAAAATGTAACAAATAAATATATTTTTTTTAAATCCACAATATAGCTGCCCGTATTTGCGCTTGTTTGCATGGGTGTGCCCATTACGTAACCACAGTTAGCAATTGTGATATTGAAGAGCATATAAGAACTACTTATGCAAATTAATCCAAATTGCAATAGCGTAATGGCAGAGCGTATGCACAAAGCAGAGGCATTCACAGTTCGAGTCCCACCACTCCCCTTCTTATTTATGTTTTAAATCAGAATTTGAAATAATACCAGACATATATGATTAAAATTTAATTAAAAGCAGTGAAATGGCCAATGTATCAGTGAACAAAATATATATTTTTAAAGGACCCAGATATATAATAACCTGCTGTTAAGCAGTGCTGTACCTAGGTAAATAGAGGTGCCCATAGTTTAATAGCGCTTTACCCAGCTAAACAGAGGTGCCCATAGTTTAATAGCACTTTACCCAGCTAAACAGAGGTGCCCATAGTTTAATAGAGCTTTACCCAGCTAAACAGAGGTGCCCATACTTTAATAGCGCTTTACCCAGCGCAATAGAGTTGCCCAAAGTTTAAAAGCGCTTTACCCAGCGCAATGTGTTTGCGTGGACATGCGCGCTGCGCCAACCAGGGCACCTTAGGGCACCGTGGAGCAACGTAGAGCTAGGTTGCTTAAATGCAGCCACACCCCCTAGCCTGTCTAGACAGTATTAAAATAAAAGAGTGACAAGGTTCGAAACCAGGACCCTGTGCATCATAATCAAAGCACAGAACCACTAAGCCATGACAGCTTAGAAGAAACTGCCACTATTAGCGTACATATACATAGAAATGGTAGATTAACCATTACTAAGCAGGTCTGCAGTCAGCGTAGAATTCTCAAAAATGGCTAATCACAAAAAAGTGTGGGAAATGCGGCATATTTAAGTCCCATAGCCGGGAATACTCGCCATAACTGATTGTGGTACCCACTTGCAGTCAGGATGGCTGGCGACAGAGAAGGTAATCGCTTTAGAGTGCAAAGGTGGGGCATTGAGGAGTCTAAATATATGGTTTGGCTCCTAGTCAACCAACATGAAGGCCGACTCATGCAGGGCCAGGTTCAATGGGGAGCGTACAAGGCAGAGGCGTGGAACCAGTTGGCAGATGATCTTACCAGTGCCACAGGCATTCCCAGGACTGGTGAGCAGGTCCATCACCACCATGTAGACCTGAAACATCAAAAGGAGGACCAACTGAACCAGTGGATCCAGGAGGCCCATCATATGCCCAATGCCCCACTACTGAGTAAGTATCCATGTAATTAAGTATGTAAGAAATGCTATCCTAGCCTATAGTATGGATATGTATGTTCCGATATCCCTTCATTTATATTACAGCT